>NC_060179.1:6566910-6571043 GCF_021184085.1 Oncorhynchus gorbuscha | reverse complement strand
TGGCCTAGTGGTTAGAGTGTAGAGGAGGCAGGGTAGCCTAGTGGTTAGAGTGGAGGGGCAGCAGGGTAGCCTAGTGGTTAGAGTGTTGGGGCGGCAGGGTGGCCTAGTGGTTAGAGTGGAGGGGCGGCAGGGTAGCCTAGTGGTTAGAGTCTTGGACTAGTAACCGAAAGGTTGCAAGTTCAAATCCCCAAGCTGACAAGGTACAAATCTGTTGTTCTTCCCCTGAACAGGCAGTTAACCCACTGTTCCTAGGCTGTTTTTCTTCTCAACTGACTTGCCTAGTAAAATAAAAAATGATCCCTAGCGATGCTTTGAGTTTGATGCTTGCCAATCCCTGTCTAAATTGACCGACTGTATCCTGGTCAGGTTCGCTTGTCCTTGACATGCTAAACCCAAACTAAGTGTATGATTGCACATATAAAACATTTCAAAACTCTAATTAGAAAAATGGCCTGCCAAACAAAAAGCTATAACTGACAATACTGACAATATTGACTGAACTAGCCAATGATTTATAAACTACAAAAATACAGAAAGATAACATATCATTCATCTAATGATGTTGAAGAGATATACAGATTACTGGAACACAAACAGTTGAAAGAGAACACAGCAGCATCAACATAACCAGGAGTGGAATACACCCCCCCCAAAAAATACTCAATGAAATAAAAGCCTTTCCTGAACTTGCAGTACTGATAGCTAATTAATTGAGGAAAATTGTACTTACTATTTCTGTGACATGTGCTTGTCCCTCCTAGCTATTTTTTTAAAATGAATGCACTGACTGTAAGTCGCTCTGGATAAGAGTGTCTGTTAAATGACTCAAATGGCAATGAAAATGAGAGTGAGGATGCTTGGTCTCCTTGTTAAGATTATATAGATTATTATTATTATTATTATATAGATTATATAGATTATTATTATTATTATTATATAGATTATATAGATTATTATTATTATATAGATTATATAGATTATTATTATTATATAGATTATATAGATTATTATTATTATATAGATTATATAGATTATTATTATTATATAGATTATTATTACTATATAGATTATTATTATTATATAGATTATATAGATTATTATTATTATATAGATTATTATTATTATATAGATTATATAGATTATTATTATTATATAGATTATATAGATTATTATTATTACTATATAGATTATATAGATTATTATTATTATATAGATTATATAGATTATTATTATATAGATTATATAGATTATTATTATTATTATATAGATTATATAGATTATTATTATTATATAGATTATATAGATTATTATTATTATATAGATTATATAGATTATTATTATTATATAGATTATTATTATATAGATTATATAGATTATTATTATTACTATATAGATTATATAGATTATTATTATTATATAGATTATATAGATTATTATTATTATATAGATTATATAGATTATTATTACTATATAGATTATTATTATTATTATATAGATTATATAGATTATTATTATTATTATATAGATTATATAGATTATATAGATTATTATTATTATTATATAGATTATATAGATTATTATTATATATATTATATAGATTATTATTATTATATAGATTATATAGATTATTATTATTATATAGATTATATAGATTATTATTATTATTATTATATAGATTATATAGATTATTATTATTATTATATAGATTATATAGATTATATAGATTATTATTATTATTATATAGATTATATAGATTATTATTATATAGATTATATAGATTATTATTATTATATAGATTATATAGATTATTATTATTATTATATAGATTATATAGATTATATAGATTATTATTAATATTATATAGATTATATAGATTATTATTATATAGATTATATAGATTATTATTATTATATAGATTATATAGATTATTATTATTATATAGATTATATAGATTATTATTATTATATAGATTATATAGATTATTATTATTATATAGATTATATAGATTATTATTATTATATAGATTATATAGATTATTATTATTATATAGAATATATAGATCCACAGATGAGGGATCTGATGGTTTCTGCAGTATTATGCCTGAGCAGGTAACATTATACGTGATATTAATTTAGATATTCATGAGTTTCATGAACTGTGCAAGCTCAAATTTGCTGCATGGCAATGGTTTACTAGTTCCTATGAGCAGTTCTGAGGCCTCCCTATTATCCCTGCGTGCCGTGTTCAAACAACCCATCAATTTAAAAACACCATCTCTGTTTTCTAATTCTTCTCACACTCTAATTGAAACAATGAACACCCAACAACTTGATTGATGTAAACACTGGGTACAATTAGCCCACCGAACATTCACACAGAACCATCAAATCAAAGGCGGGGGCTTAAGAATTCTGGCAGAACCATCAATCAAAGGCGGGGCTTAAGAATTCTGTGAACCATCAATCAAAGGCTTAAGAATTCTGTGAACCATCAATCAAAGGCTTAAGAATTCTGTGAACCTGATATCTGGAAAACTAGAATTTATTGAAAGTTCCACAGACTTTGCTACCCTAATCAAAAGCACAATTCAACTTCGATGGATGAAACATGACTCCTTGCCCAGTTTACATCATCATAAAAACAACTGGACACATCAACACTGCTTTCGCAAGATGAGCCTATTGAACTGAGCCAACCATGGCTTTTCCTAGCCTTTTGGGGGCGCTAAGCTAAAATTAAAAACATTTTGTGGCCCCCCTACTGACGGCGGAGATAAAAACAAAATAGTTTAGAGTTAATTTCCTGCATTCTGCCATGGTGGGCAGAGAAAATGTGTCAGTTTTAAAGTCTAATGTAATTCAACATATTTTGTCATGGGGCGAAGAGAAGATATTTGTATAACTGATTTTATGCAATTCTATTAATTTTGCCATGGCGTGGATAGTTATTTTGGTGGCGCAGTTTTACAACCATTTTCAGGTATTGCCATAGATTTGGCCTTGTGTTTTAGTATATTGTCCTGCTGAAATATGAATTCATCTTCTACGATTTTGTCTGTGCTTAGAGTTATTCTACTTCCTTTTTTCCCCTGGAAAAGTCCCCAGTCCTTAACCATAACAAACATAACCATAACATTATGAAGCCACCACTATAATTGAAAATATGGAGTTTGATACTTAGTAAAGTGTTGTATTGGATGTGCCTCGAACATAACACTTTGTTTTAAAGACAACAAGATAATTGCTTTGCCACATTGTTTTGCAGTATTACTTTAGTGCCTTAGTGCAAACAGGATGAATGTTTTGGAGTACTGTTCTTCTGTACAGGCTTCCTTCTTTTCATTTTGTCACGTAGGTTAGTATTGTGGAGTAATTACAATGTTATTGATCCATCCTCAGTGTTCTCCTATCATAGCCATTAAACTCTGTGACTGTTTTAAATAATACTATTGGCCTTATTGTTAAATCCCTGAGCGGTTTCCTTCCTCTCCGGCAACCCAGTCAAAGTAACTGGGTATATTGTATTGATCCTATAAACTGACACACCATGCAAAGTGGTAGAGAGATGAGGCAGTCATTAATATATCATGTTATATACTATTATTGCATACCGAGGGAGTCCATGCATCTTATTATGTGACTTGTTAATTTAAAGATTGGGACTCTTTTTTTCCATTTTCGTACACATCACATACAAACTGAATTGGTCCACCCACAGAGACAGCATCGTGAAGAAGGCGCAGCAGCGCCTCTTCAACCTCAGGAGGCTGAAGAAATTCGGCTGGTCACCAAAAGCACTCACAAACTTCTACAGATGCACAATCGAAAGGATCCTGTCGGGCTGTATCACCGCCTGGTACGGAAACTGCCTGCCCACAAACCGTAGCGCCTCCAGAGGGTAGTGAGGCCTGCACAACGATCACCGCTAAACTACCTGCCCTCCAAGCACACACCTACACCACCCGATGTCACAGGAAGGCCATAAAGATCATCAAGGACAGCAACCACCCGAGCCACTGCCTGTTCACCCCGCTATCATCCAGAAGGCGAGGTCAGTACAGGTGCATCAAAGCTGGGACCGAGAGACTGAAAAACAGCTTCTATCTCAAGGCCATCAGACTGTTAAACAGCAAC
>NC_060179.1:6432538-6566810 GCF_021184085.1 Oncorhynchus gorbuscha | reverse complement strand
ATGGTAATTGATGGGAATTGATGTTAAATATATCACTAGCCACTTTAAACAATGCTACCTAATATAATGTTTACATACCCTATATTATTCATCTCATATGTATACATATATACTGTACTCTGTACTCTGTACTATATCATCTACTGCATCCTTATGTAATACATGTATCACTAGCCACTTTAACTATGCCACTTTGTTTACATACTCATCTTATATGTATATACTGCACTCAATACCATCTACTGCATCTTGCCTATGCCGTTCTGTACCATCACTCATTCATATATCTTTATGTACATATTCTTTATCCCTTTACACCTGTGTCTATAAGGTAGTAGTTTTGGAATTGTTAGTTAGATTACTTGTTGGTTATCACTGCATTGTCGGAACTAGAAGAACAAGCATTTCGCTACACTCACACTAACATCTGCTAACCATGTGTATGTGACAAATAAAATTTGATTTTATTTGATTTGAAAAGGACTTACCCAAATCTAACCACCTGTAGCTCAGGACCTGAAGCAATGATATGCATATTATTGACACCATTTGAAAGGAAATACTTTGAAGTTTGTGGAAATATGAAATAAATGTGGAAGACTATAACACATTACATGAGATAAAAGATTATACAAACAAAAAAAACATTTGTTTCCAAAAACATGTTTATTTTCATCGTCTTTGAAATGCAAGAGAAAGGCCATATTATGATATTGGAGTTAAAAATCGCAATTTAGATTTTGGCCAATCTAATTTATATGAAATGTTGGCTGTACACAACATGATGTAGAAACAGGTCAAGGGGTGTGAGTACTTTCTGAAGGCACTGTATGTCATGTCAGTATGATGTCTGAGTGAGAGTGACTAACAAAAATCAATAGCTTCGCTAGACTAATTTACAAATCTACAAAAAAAAAATGTTTTTCGACATGGCTAAACTGACGTAAAAAAGAGAAAGAGAGAAACTGCTGACGCAACAACCACATTTCAAAATTGCACATTGTGTATTCTACGATTCTAACTATAAAACAGTACATTGTGAGTTCCCCCAAAATAAATAAATAAAGGTCCCTAACCTTATGTCGGTTATGCCCACGGCTGGCATTTTTCTCTCTTGAACTCCTGAGATAAACAGTAACACGTTCACTCAGGCCATATTGCACTCCTCAGTTCCTGGCTCTAGATAGACACTAATACCCTTGCTATGGGATTAGGACAATAAAGAATCAAGAAATACTTTTTTAAACTACTGTTTTCCTCTAAATGAAAGGAGGTGATATCATCAGTAACTACAGAACATGGAGCTGAGAGGAGCTGAGAGGAGCTGAGAGGAGCTGAGAGGAGCTGAGAGGAGCTGAGAGGAGCTGAGAGGAGCTGAGCAACGATAGACCTCTTATCTTCCTCTTTGTCTTGAGCTTATATACTTATCTGCTAGATAACCACCCTGACCATACACATTTAACGAGAGAGGAGAGGATAACTGCCACCCTTATAGAGATGTTTCATAAGTCACAGCGGAGGTGGCTGGTGGTGAGAGATGAGAGGAGAGGAGAGGAGAGGAGAGGAGAGGAGAGGAGAGGAGAGGAGAGGAGAGGAGAGGAGAGGAGAGGAGAGGAGAGGAGAGGAGAGGAGAGGAGAGGAGAGGAGAGGAGAGGAGAGGAGAGGAGAGGAGAGGAGAGGAGAGGAGAGCAGAGGAGAGGGAGGAGAGGAGAACTGCCACCCTTATAGAGATGTTTCATAAGTCACAGCGGAGGTGGCTGGCGGTGAGAGAGGAGAGGAGAGGAGAGGAGAGGAGAGGAGAGGAGAGGAGAGGAGAGGAGAGGAGAGGAGAGGTGAGGAGAGGAGAGGAGAGGAGAGGAGAGGAGAGGAGAGGAGAGGAGAGGAGAGGAGAGGAGAGGAGAGGAGAGGAGAGGAGAGGAGAGGAGAGGAGAGGAGAGGAGAGGAGAGGAGAGGAGAGGAGAGGAGACATAAAGCTTTTGTAATTGTGCCTTTTATCCTCAAGGAAGTAATGAAACCTCACTGTCGGGCTTCTCTTTCTTTCTGAGGGGTGTTAGCAGATTAGTCTTGGTAGGGAGGAGGCAGAAGGGGAGGGGTGTTCAGGAGAATTTTACCATTGGTTACAGTTACGTAGCGCTGACTTATAATATATAATAATAATAATAATATTAATAATAATAATAATAATAATAATAATAATAATAAATGCCATTTAGCAGACGCTTTTATCCAAAGCGACTTACAGTCATGTGTGCATACATTCTACGTATGGGTGGTCCCGGGGATCGAACCCACTACCCTGACGTTACAAGCGCCATGCTCTACCAACTGAGCTACAGAAGAACCACTTAAAAAGTAAAGTGTATATACTGATCCTATATGTACTGATCCTATAAGAACTGAACCTACTGATCCTATATATACTGATCTTAAATATACTGATCCTGTATATACTGATCCTATATATACTGATCCTATAAGAACTGAACCTACTGATCCCTATATATACTGATCCTATATATACTGATCCTATATGTACTGATCCTATAAACTGATCCTATATATATATATACTCATCCTATATGTACTGATCCTATATATAATGAACCTACTGATCCTATGTATACTGACCAACGTGACATGGAAATAGTTATTTTCCTCTAAGTTACTTGAGGAATCAAAAGTTACTTGCGTAGTCAAATTGTGGACGGATTTTTGGATGTGTAGGATGGTGTCAATATGCGTCAGAATAACGATCCATCAGTCGTTTTGTATGTCACGCCCTGACCGTAGAGAGCCTTTTATGTCTCTATTTTGGTTTGGTCAGGGTGTGATTTGGGTGGGCAATCTATGTTAATTTTTTATGTTTTTCTATTTCTATGTTTTTGGCCGGGTATGGTTCCCAATCAGGGACAGCTGTCTATCGTTGTCTCTGATTGGGAACCATCACTTAGGTAGCTGGGTTTTGTGGGTAGTTATTTTCTCTATAGCGTTTGCACCTTACAGGACTGTTTCGGTTTCATTTAGTCTCTTGTTAATTTGTATTGGTGTTCAGTTCAATAAACAACCATGAACACTTTACCACGTCGCGCTTTGGTCTGACTACTCTTCCTCATCCGACGACGAAAGCCGTTACACTGTAGAATAAGTAAAAACGTGTACACCCATTCCTCACAATGCAGTCATTTTGAAAGCGTCCATTACTGTAAACGCATTCATTACTGTAAAAGCGTTCATTACTGTGAAAGCGTTCATTACTGTAAAAGCGTTCATTACTGTAAAAGCGTTCATTACTGTAAAAGCATTCTTTAATGTTAAAGCATTCATTACTGTAAAAGTGTTCATTACTGTTAAAGCGTTCATTACTGTAAAAGCGTTCATTACTGTAAAAGCATTCATTACTGTAAAAGTGTTCATTACTGTAAAAGCGTTCATTACTGTAAAAGCGTTCATTACTGTAAAAGCGTTCATTACTGTAAAAGCTTTCATTACTGTAAAAGCGTTCATTACCGTAAAAGCGTTCATTACTGTAGGAAATGCATCCTTAGCAGCAGGCAGCCCTATAAGGTGACATGTGGGTTAAAAGCAGTAAGCCCACACACTATCAATGCCATTTTACTTGAATTAGCTGTTACCATGGGACTAAATGAAGCTCAGCATGATACCCTGAATATCTCAGAGCTACACTATGACAACACATACTCACAGCCAGGCAAACACACACACACACACACACACACCTGGTGTTCTAATACTAATTCAACACCACGAGGAAAAAGAAGAACGGAGGGAAAAGACAGAAGGACAGATGATCAAACGAATATGCCATGTAGCAGTTCAAAACCATGTGGCTTTACCATGTGGCTTTACCATGAGGCTTTACCATGAGGCTTTACCATGAGGCTTTACCATGAGGCTTTACCATGAGGCTTTACACAAACTGTTGTCATCAGTGATATCAGTCAGGGCCCATGAAGAACTATCAGTACACATCTCCTCTCATAACTATTTGCCACTAAACAATCACTACAGAATTACTTTAAATGCTTATGTATTTTTTAAATTTGTTTTTATTAAATAATAAAAATTAAAAAAAAAAAAAAAACGTGTCCTTTTCTTTTAGAACATAAAATTAATGTCAGTTGACGTTGACTCTTGTATGTTTTAGACAACAAAACAAAAGACAGATTCTCCCATTCAAAACGTCCCCTTAACAACGCGTCTCAACTGAGTCATCTGTGTTGACTTTGACATATTGCGTAAGTCTCCGTTCTGTTGTATTTTCCCTGGTCTATTTCCTCCTCCCGTCGCCTGTTTTCTAACGGGGAATCTGATGTGTATCGTCGCAGAAGGCTAGGCTTGGATAATAAACTAGAGGGGAAATGATGACTTTAATGGCAGAGGGTGACAGACACGTTGCACCTGGGCCCGCACCGACACCATAAAAAAGGGTTGAGAGACACCATTAATACCTAGCTTGATGCTGCAGCACCCCTCTAAATCACCCACAATGGGGGACTTAGAGACAGGAGAATGTAATGTACAGTCAGAGGCAAGCGCAGCGCAGAGCAGCACAGTAGAGCTCAGTATAGCATAGCATAGCATAGTATAGTATAGTATAGTATAGTAAAGTATAGTATAGTAGAGCTCAATATAGTATAGTATAGTATAGTATAGTATAGTATAGTATAGTATAGTATAGTATAGTATAGTATAGTATAGTATAGTAGAGCTAGGTATAGTATGGTATAGTATAGTATAGTATAGTATAGTATAGTATAGTATAGTATAGTATAGTATAGTATAGTATAGGATAGGACAGGATTGGATAGGATAGGATAGGATAGTAGAGCTAGGTATAGTATAGTATAGTATAGTATAGTATAGTATAGTATAGTATAGTATAGTATAGTATAGTATAGTATAGTATAGTATAGTGCAGTATGGTATAGTATAGTATAGTAGAGCACAGTATAGTATAGTATAGTATAACATAGTATGGTATATTATAGTATAGTATAGTGCAGTATAGTATAGTATAGTATAGTATAGTATAGTATAGTATAGCACAGTATGGTATAGTATAGCACAGTATGGTATATTATGGTATAGTATAGTAGAGATCAGTATAATATAGTATAGTATAGTATAGTATATTATAGTATAGTATAGTATAGTATAGTATAGTATAGTATAGTATGGTATAGTATAGTATAGTATAGTATAGTAGAGCTCAGTATAGTATAGTATAGCACAGTATAGTATAGTATAATATAGTATAGCACAGTATAGTATAGTATAGTATAGTATAACATAGTGTGGTATATTATGGTATAGTATAGTAGAGCTCAGTATAGTATAGTATAGTATAGTATAGTATAGTATAGTATAGTATAGTATAGTATAGTATAGTATAGTATAGTAGAGCACAGTATAGTATGATATAGTATAGTATAGCATAGTATGGTATAGTATAGTATTGTATAGTAGAGCACAGTATAGTATAGTATAGCTTGGTATATTATAATATATAATAATAATAATAATAATATATGCCATTTAGCAGACGCTTTTATCCAAAGCGACTTACAGTCATGTGTGCATACATTCTAGGTATGGGTGGTCCCGGGGATCGAACCCACTAACATAATAGCATATTATGGTATATTATGGTATAGTATAGTAGAGCTATAGTATAGTATAGTATAGTATAGTATAGTATAGTATAGTATAGTATAGTATAGTAGAGCTAGTATAGTATGGTATAGTATAGTATAGTATAGTATAGTATAGGATAGGATTGGATAGGATAGGATAGGATAGTAGAGCTAGGTATAGTATAGTATAGTATAGTATAGTATAGTATAGTATAGTATAGTATAGTATAGTATAGTATAGTATAGTATAGTATACTATAGTGCAGTATGGTATAGTATAGTATAGTAGAGCACAGTATAGTATAGTATAGTATAACATAGTATGGTATATTATAGTATAGTATAGTGCAGTATAGTATAGTATAGTATAGTATAGTATAGTATAGCACAGTATGGTATAGTATAGCATAGTATGGTATATTATGGTATAGTATAGTAGAGATCAGTATAATATAGTATAGTATAGTATAGTATAGTATAGTATAGTATAGTATAGTATAGTATAGTATAGTATAGTATGGTATAGTATAGTATAGTATAGTATGGTATAGTATAGTATAGTATAGTAGAGCTCAGTATAGTATAGTATAGTATAGCACAGTATAGCATAGTATAGTATAGTATAATATAGTATAGCACAGTATAGTATAGTATAGTATAACATAGTGTGGTATATTATGGTATAGTATAGTAGAGCTATAGTATAGTATAGTATAGTATAGTATAGTATAGTATAGTATAATATAGTATAGTAGAGCACAGTATAGTATGATATAGTATAGTATAGCATAGTATGGTATAGTATAGTATTGTATAGTAGAGCACAGTATAGTATAGTATAGCTTGGTATATTATAGCATATTATGGTATATTATGGTATAGTATAGTAGAACTCAGTATAGCATAGTAGAGTATGCTATAGTATAGGGTAGCATTGTATAGTATAGTATAGTATAGTATAGTATAGTATAGTATAATATAGTATAGTAGAGCACAGTATAGTATGGTATAGTATAGTAGAGCTCAGTATAGTATAGTAGAGTGTGCTATAGTATAGTGTAGCATAGTATGGTATACTATGGCATAGTAGAGCTCAGTATAGTGTAGCATAGTATGGTATATTATGGTATAGTATAGTAGAGCTCGGTATAGTATAGTATGCTATAGTATATTATAGCATTGTATGGTATATTATGGTATAGTATAGTAGAGATCAGTATAGTATAGTATAGTATAGTATAGTATAGTATAGTATAGTACGGTATCGTATATTACAGTATATTATGGTATAATATGGTATAGTGTTGTATTGTATAGTATGGTATGGTATAGTAGAGTATAGTATAGTATGGTATAATATAGGTAGGTTGTTGTTGTAAATACGAATTTGTTAGGCAAATAGTTAAATAACGTTTTTTTTTTACTGTATAGTATATTATAGTATTGTACAGTAAGATTCTGTACAGTAGATACATTAGAGTACAGTGTAGTACAGTAGAGTAGATCACAGTACAGTAGATACAGTGTAATATAGTGTAGTAGAGTACAGTAGATACAGTGTAATACAGTGCAGTAGAGTACAGTACAGTAGATACAGTGTAGTAGAGTACAGTACAGTAGATACAGTGTAGTAGAGTACAGTACAGTAGATACAGTAGAGTACAGTGTAGTGCAGTGTAGTAGAGTACAGTACAGTAGATACAGTAGAGTACAGTGTAGTGCAGTGTAGTAGAGTACAGTACAGTAGATACAGTAGAGTACAGTGTAGTGCAGTACAGTAGAGTACAGTACAGAAGATACAGTGTAATACTGTGTAGTAGAGTAGAGTACAGTAGATACAGTACAGTAGAGTACAGTGTAGTGCAGTGTAGTGCAGTGTAGTAGAGTAGAGTACAGTAGATACAGTAGAGTACAGTGTAGTGCAGTGTAGTAGAGTACAGTACAGTAGATACAGTAGAGTCCAATGTAATACAGTGTAGTAGAGTACACTACTGTACTGATTTCATCCTTGTTCCTCTCCTAATAATCATCAGAGCTTTTGATGATTGTATTCCCGCACATAATGAATCGTCAATATGAGCGAGACACCTCACCTCCAAATGAATTGTTCTATTATTGTTATTGTGTGTGGCGAAATGAGCTTATCAACAGAAACGTGCAATTCCATAAAGCACCACACACCTCTGAGGGGTTTGCAATAGAAATGATCGCTTGTAGCCTTAATGTTTTCTCTGTTCACTATTCTCTTTGTGAAATGACTCATTTTGCATTAATTTTCACAACGAGGAAGAAGTAAGGAAAGTATTGCCTTCCAGTCTATTCACGCCACTGATTGGATGATGTCTATCACCACCAGGAAGATATTTGATGATGTCTATCACCACCAGGAAGATATTTGATGATGTCTATCACCACCAGGAAGATATTTGATGATGTCTATCACCACCAGGAAGATATTTGATGATGTCTATCACCACCAGGAAGATATTTGATGATGTCTATCACCACCAGGAAGATATTTGATGATGTCTATCACCACCAGGAAGATATTTGATGATGTCTATCACCACCAGGAAGATATTTGATGATGTCTATCACCACCAGGAAGATATTTGATGATGTCTATCACCACCAGGAATATAAATATCAACTGACAATTAGGGCTGACAATAGAAACATTAGACTGATTACACAGAACTGAACTATCAACTAAAATCTGATTTATCCTGTATCTAAAGTGAACCACGGTTTAAAGTATTATATAAAAAAACATTTTAAAAATAAATAAGTAAGAAATTATATTCTGAGGCTGAAATAACATGGGTTTCATAACTATATTCAGGCCACACTGTCAACTACCAGCAACATGGACATCGTAGGTCTACTCTTCACCCTTCACACGTATGATCTGTCATCTCCATCAAGACAGACAGGAAGGGGTGTATGGAGAGAGAACTGGAGTGTGTGAGAGACGGAGAGAAAGCGAGAGATGCCTTCATGTGTAACAGTTAGCTAATAGACCGAGATGCCACTTGGCCCTAATTAAATGTAGCTTTAATGTTTTCTCTGAACACCATTCAGCATGTCAAAGAGAAATACTTGTAACATAATTCGCGTTACACTGAATAATATAAAACATGTTAACCCATGTTATGTCTGCATTTATTCATAACGTGTAGACAACATTCCCATCCACATATTCAATATGTTCATCTAATGCATTACCTCGATCAAACATCTGGTCCTCCTAATAGTCCTCAGCAATAACTATCATCATAAAATGATATCAATGAACTAACATTACCCAATCGCAATAAACAACAGAACCCTGCTCAAACAGATCACAAAGAAAACCTTGCTTTTTTTCAAGGTAATGTAAGATGTAATCTTTCTTTAACCAGGTATAATATGATTTACAATGACGACCTACCAAGAGGCAGCGGGCCCAGGGCTGGGATTAAAAATAAAGATGTTGAGATTTGTTGTTCTTTCCTCTCTACCAGTCCCAGGTACGCCTCGTTCTAACAAAGGGCATGATCAAAGGGTAAACATTTGAAAAGACAAGATGGCGGACGTTTTACGTGCTCCTAAACAATTGTGTTTCTATGTAAAAAAAAAAAATTGTGTTGCTTGTAACTTATTTTTTTTCAACTTATTTTGTGCATAATGTTGCTGCTACCGTCTCTTATGACCTAAAATAACTTCTAGACATCAGAACAGCGAGTACTCACCACAAACTGGCAGAAGCTTGAACGACATACTGCTTTCCCGAGAACAGGCCCAAATCTCCAGTCATTTGGGTGAAGGGACGATGGAGAAAAAGAGGACAGAGGTCGGGATGCCTTCTGAGAATTCGTAGGCGATCGAATAAATTACCCCCCTGCCTTCCATTCAACTAGCTAACATACATGCGTTGGAAAATAAAAATCGACGACCTACGAGGAAGATTACAATACCAACGGTATGCTTCATGGAGTCGTGGCTGAATGACGACATTATCAACAGCTGGAGCTGTTATGATATCTAAGGGAGTCTAGAGGTTGTGCTCGCCTGAGGTTGAGTATCTCATAATGAACTGAAGACCACACTATCTACCTAAATGTTTTCAACTGTAATTTTCGTAGCTGTCTACATACCACCACAGACGGATGCTGGCACTAAAACCGCACTCATTGAGCTGCATTCCGCCATAAGCAAACAGGAAAACACTCACCCAGAGGCGGCGCTCCTAGTGGCCGGGGACTTTAATGCAGGGAAACGTACATCTGTTTTACGAAATTTATATCAGAATGTTAATTGTGAAACCAGAGGGGAAAAAAACTCTAGACCACCTTTACTCCACACACAGATATGCGTACAAAGCTCTCCCTCACCCTCCATTTGGCAAATCTGACCATAATTATATTCTTCTGATTCCTGCTTACAAGCAAAAATGAAAGCAGGAAGTACCATTGACTCGGTCAATAAAAAGGTGGTCAGATGAAGCAGATGCTAAGCTACAGGACTGTTTTGCTAGGACATCAGTCATTGGCTTCATAAATAAGTGCATCGATGACATCATCACCACAGTGACCATACGTACATACCCCAACCAGAAGCCATCGATTACAGGCAACATCTGCACTGAGCTCTGAGGGGTAGCCAGTCCTCTTCTGGCTGTGCCGGGTAGAGATTATAACAGTACATGGCCAAGATGTTCACACATTCATAGATGACCAGCAGGGTCAAATAATAATAATCACAGTGGTTGTAGAGGGTGCAACAGGTCAGCAGCTGAGGAGTAGACGTCAGTTTTCTTTTCATAGCCGATCCTTCAGAGTTAGAGACAGCAGGTGCTGAAAAGAGACAGAGTTGAAAACAGCAGGTCTGGGACAAGGTAGCACGTCCGGTGAAAAGGTCAGCGTTCCATATCCGCATGCAGAACAGTTGAAACTGGAGCAGCAGCAGGTGGACTGGGAACAGCAAGGAGTCATCAGGCCAGGTCCTATGTCTCAGGTCCTATGGCTCAGGTCCTATGGCTCAGGTCCTATGGCTCAGGTCCTATGGCTCAGGTCCTCTGACAGAAGAGAGAAAAGAGAAAAGAGAGAGAGAGAGTTCGACGGGGCTGTAGTGGAGCAGGTTGAGAGCTTCAAGTTCCTTGGTGTCCACATCACCAACAAACTATCATGGTCCAAACACACCAAGACAGTCGTGAAGAGGGCATGTGTGTAATTTCATTATTCCAATATGTTTTCATGAATTATTATTATTTTTTTACCTTTATTTAACTAGGGAAGTCAGTTAAGAACAAATTCTTATTTTCAATGACGGCCTGGGAACAGTGGGGTTAACTGCCTGTTCTGGGGCAGAACGACAGATTTGTACCTTGTCAGCTCAGGGGATTTGAACTCGCAACCTTCCGGTTACTAGTCCGACGCTCTAACCACTAGGCTACCCTAATTGAATTCACTTAGTCTATTTTATGAGAATTTGTAAGATTCTTATTTGCATAAAATAGACAAGAGACCAGTCTTATCAAAATTAGATAATAGTATTTATTCTCGGAGCGCGCTCCTTATGTAACCACGAACAACAGTTTATATACAAAATATGACATCATAGGTTATAAAATAGTCTTTCTCCCAACAGTTCAAAAGTTCATTCCCACCCCTTTGCTCTCTCTCACCCCAGACACAAAGTTAAATCGATTAAACTTTCTGAAGTCTTCATCCATCACCATTCAGCAGACAGTTCCAGCTAATGGAAAACCTGAGAAAACACACTCTGCCTTACCTAAACATCCCAGAGCTAAGTTGAGTCGGTTCAACCATAGGTTAACGACCCTTTCTGCTTACTTAAAAATCACCACTTCCAGTCTTCTCCAACCTGACTGGAATGGTATTTATTTAATTCAATCACCCCCTGTTACATTCTCCACAATCCTTCCCTTATGAATTAATATTATTAATCAGATATAATAAAACAGAGTATAAGTTTAATTAGTTATAGTTCTATTTAAAATGTAGATATTGTTTAGTCATTATTCATAAAATTCCTAACAGCATGACAAAACCTATTCCCCGTTAGGAGACTGAAAATATTTGACATGGGTCCTCAGATCCTCAAAAGGTTCTACAGTAGCACCATCGATAGCATCTTGACTGGTTGCATCACTGCCTGGTATGGCAACTGCTAGGTCTCCGACCCCAAGGCACTACAGATGGTAGTAGGAACGACCCAGTACATCACTGGGGCCAAGCTTCCTGCCATCCAGGACCTCTATACCAGGCGGTGTCAGGGGAAGGCCCTAAAAATGGTCAAAGACACCAGCCACCCTAGTCATAGACTGTTCTCGCTGCTACCACATGGCAAGCGCTACCGGAGCACCAAGTTTAGGTCCAAGAGGCTTCTTAACAACTACAGCAAGCGCTACCAGAGCACCAAGTTTAGGTCCAAGAGGCTTCTTAACAACTACAGCAAGGGCTACCGGAGCACCAAGTCTAGATCCCAGAGGTTTCTAAACAGCTTCTACCCCAAATCCATAAGACTCCTGAACATCTAATCAAATGGCCTCCCAGACTATTTTACACCGCTGCTACTCTCTGTTGTTATCTATGCATAGCCACTTTAATTACTCTACCTACATGTACATATTACCTCAATTACCTCGACTGGCCGGTGCCCCCACACATTGGCTCTGTATTGGTACTCCCTGTATATAGTCTCGCTATTGTTATTTTACTGCTGCTATTTAACTACTTGTTACTTTTATTTCTTATTCATATTTTTTAAACTGCATTGTTGGTTAGACGCTTGTAAGTAAGCATTTCACTTGTAAGGTGGACCTGTTGTATTCGGCGCTTGTGACCGATAAAATTTGATTACATTTTTAAATGCTTGTCTGTTTAATTCCTTCAGTGGATTCCCTTACTGTGTCAATGATGTTGTGCCTTGGGAGGACGGATGTGGCGACCATCGTCCAGACCACAAAGTGATGACAATGGATTGCGAGTATGTAAATGAAAAGGTTGCCCGTAGCCACTGGTACTTGTTCCCCTTCTCCCATATGGCACTCATACCTAGGTACTGTACATACCAGCGGGTGAAAGGGGGAGTGTGGCAATAACACCAGATGACAGAAGGAAACGTTTTAATATGAAGAGAGACGGTTTTTATATCTGAAGTACAGAGTCAAAGAAGAGACAACTTTCATTTAGAGTATTTTGACAAGATAATACTTTTGATTGTGCAGCTGCCTATCAGAAACCATGCAAATATTCCCCCACGGGGATGGATAAAGGAATTAAATCTATTCAAAATGTCAGAAAAAAATGAGTAAAAAATATCAAAAAGATATATACTTGATTCTTAATGATACAAATATTATTCTATTCTGTCATTTTTTGAAAATGAGAAACATGAAAATATATATATATATCCATTTATTTCTTCAAGGTTTCAGCCTTGATTTCCATGTTTCCAACAATGAACTAAATAAATACCCATCATCTTCTCCTGACAAGGGTCATTCAAAATCCTCTCAAGGTCTCTATGTTTTCATTAACTGCAATTGAAATTCATGCAGCTATTCAACAAGGCCCGGGCTGCATACACAGCAGTATTCAATGGCAATATCATCACTCATAGCACAGTACAGCTGTACACTGGCAGACAGAGAGACAGACAGAGAGACAGACAAAGAGACAGACAAAGAGACAGGCAGAGAGACAGACAGAGAGACAGACAGAGAGACAGGCAGAGAGACAGACAGAGCGACAGACAGAGAGACAGACAGAGCGACAGACAGAGAGACAGACAGAGCGACAGACAGAGAGACAGGCAGAGAGACAGACAAAGAGACAGAGAGAGACAGGCAGAGACAGACAAAGAGACAGACAGAGAGACAGGCAGAGAGACAGGCAGAGAGACAGACAGAGCGACAGACAAAGAGACAGACAGAGCAGCAGACAGAGAGACAGACAAAGAGACAGACAAAGAGACAGGCAGACAGACAGACAGAGAGACAGACAGAGAGACAGGCAGAGAGACAGACAGACAGACAGAGAGACAGACAGAGAGACAGACAGAGAGACAGACAGAGACAGACAGAGAGACAGCAGAGCGACAGACAGAGAGACAGGCAGAGAGACAGACAAAGAGACAGACAGAGAGACAGGCAGAGAGACAGGCAGAGAGACAGACAGAGCGACAGACAAAGAGACAGACAGAGCAACAGACAGAGAGACAGACAGAGAGACAGGCAGAGAGACAGACAGAGCGACAGACAGAGCGACAGACAGAGAGACAGACAGAGAGACAGACAGAGAGACAGGCAGAGAGACAGAGAGAGCGACAGACAGAGAGACAGACAGAGAGACAGGCAGAGAGACAGACAGAGAGACAGACAGAGAGACAGACAGAGAGACAGAGAGAGACACAGAGAGAGACAGACAGAGAGACAGACAGAGAGACAGACAGAGAGACAGACAGAGAGACAGACAGAGAGACAGGCAGAGAGACAGACAGAGCGACAGACAGAGAGACAGACAGAGAGACAGACACAGAGACAGACAGAGAGACAGACAGAGCGACAGACAGACAGACAGAGAGAGACAGGCAGAGAGACAGACAGAGAGACAGAGGAAATGAGTAGAATAAGAGCCCATCAAAATAAAAAGAGATGGGTGGTTACGGTTTGGTTTAGGCTGTACACACATTGTTTTTGAGTCAAACTCTTACATTTAAAGCAACGGCAGCCATCGTTCAGTGTATGGACACTACATAATACTGCCCTCTCCTCCTCCACAATGACCGAGTGTGTCCCTTTGTATCATGCAAATATGCCACGTCACTCCAATTCAAGTGTAGGCCTCCTACAACATTCATTATCATTCTCCACTACCAGCGAACAACCTAACCTTGCCACCCCATGCCACCCACACACACACACACACACACACACACACACACACACACACACACACACACACACACACACACACACACACACACACACACACACACACACACACACACACACACACACACACACACACACACACACACACACAGTCCCTCTTCCCCCCCGTTCTATCCCACTATCAGCAGGAGATCTGTGGAGGAGGAAGGGGCTCTGTGGAGGGGGCAGGAACTCTGTGGAGGGGGAAGAAACTCTGTGGAGGAGGAAGGGGCTCTGTGAAGGGGGCAGGAACTCTGTGGAGGAGGCAGGAACTCTGTGGAGGAGGTAGGGGCTCTGTGGAGGGGGCAGGAACTCTGTGGAGGGGGCAGGAACTCTGTGGAGGAGGTAGGGGCTCTGTGGAGGAGGAAGGGGCTCTGTGGAGGGGGCAGGAACTGCGGAGGAGGAAGGGGCTCTGAAGAGGAAGCAGGAACTATGTGTTTCATTATACAGAATTAAATACAAACTGAAAATGGTCTTCAAGACAAAATGTTTGTTTTTGTTGCCTATAAATTAATTTAATAGCATACATTAATTGTCAAAATGTATGTTTTGAGTGTGGACCCACTACATATTAATGGGGTATAGTTCAGTACGATTCAACATTTTACAACTGTCACCTGCTCCTGCCGATGCTGGATATCCATCACAAAATATCTGGCTTGAACCTCTATTTGTTATCACCGTCAGTCTGCAATACAGGTGATGAGATATCTATCTCCTCTCACAATCCGGGACCAATTGTATCATAATCTATGAGTCTTACACTTCCCTCCTTCTCTCTAACATTACAGGA
This sequence comes from Oncorhynchus gorbuscha, assembly GCF_021184085.1. NCBI lineage: Eukaryota > Metazoa > Chordata > Actinopteri > Salmoniformes > Salmonidae > Oncorhynchus > Oncorhynchus gorbuscha. The sequence goes on along the minus strand of NC_060179.1, from coordinate 6,551,425 downwards.
GAAATACACTCTTTGAAGAGCGTGGCCTTCAGAAGCCAATGAATGTCACCGGTGGGTGTAGCTGGTGCATGGATGTCAGGCTCAGAAGAGCAGAGATGAGTGGACAAAGCACTTTACTTAGGCAATCATAATACAGAACAAAACCGCGTCGCAAAACAAATGCCAGAGGAACAAGTGAGGCAGCACAAAGTACAAAACACAAGAACAAAGTACCGGCTGTCACAAAAGCAAGGGCATAAAACAAAACCCGGAGCAAACCAACCGGAAACCCCACTCAGACATGGAGGGAACAGAGGGCTAAATACACATAGTAATGATGATGAGATGTAAACCAGGTATGCAGGAAAACAAGACAAAACAAATGGAAAATGAAAAGTGGATCGACGATGGCTAGAAGACCAGGGACGTCGACCGCCAAACACCGCCCCGAACACCGCCCAGAACACCGCCCCGAACACCGCCCTGAACACCTCCCCGAACACCTCCCCGAACACCGTCCCGAACACCTCCCCGAACACCTCCCCGAACACCTCCCCGAACACCTCCCCGAACACCTCCCCGAACACCTCCCCGAACACCTCCCCGAACACTGACGCGTACAACACCCCGAACACTGCCCCGAACACCGCCCTGAACACCTCCCCGAACACCTCCCCGAACACCGCCCCGAACACCTCCCCGAACACCTCCCCGAACACCTCCCCGAACACCTCCCCGAACACCGCCCGAACACCGCCGCGTACAAGGAGAGGAACTGACTCCGGCGGAAGTCGTGACAATGAAGTCCCTCAGCACACTGAAAGAACGTCATTTAAGGATTTATGGAATGTATGTCCACCCAATATTGCCCAGATTTTTACCCTGGCACTAGCATTTGAGGTTTATGGGGATAGGTGGGGAATATTCCGTCTCTGATTTGTTTTCAGCGTGAAGGTGGTGGATTGGATCTAACCTTGTGTCACATCCTGACCTTAGTATTCTTTTGTTTTCATTGTTATTTTGGTTAGGTCAGGGTGTGACATGGGTGATGTATGTGTTTTTGTCTTGACTAGGGTTTTTTGTATGTTTATGGGGCTGTATCCCTTCTAGGTATATTGTATGTCTATGGTTGCCTAGACTGTTTCTCAATTAGAGGCAGCTGTCTATCGTTGTCTCTGATTGGGAACCGTATTTAGTCAGCCATATTCTGTGGGTATTTTGTGGGTTATTGTTTCCGTGTCTGTGTTTGTTTCACCACACGGTACTGTTTCGGTTTTTCACGTTGTAACGACGTTCGTCTGTTGAAGAAAGAGAGTCGGACCGAAATGCAGCGTGTTGGTTACTCATGACTTTCATGAAAGAAAACGCGGTACATGAAATAACTGATACTAAATACAAAAACAACAGAACGGAGCGTGAAACTAATTACAGCCTATCTGGTGACTACAACACAGAGACAGGAACAATCGCCCACGAAATACAAAGCGAAACTCAGGCTGCCTAAATACGGTTCCCAATCAGAGACAACGAGAATCACCTGACTGATTGAGAATCGCCTCAGGCAGCCAAGCCTAATACAACACCCCTAATCAGCCGCCATCCCAAATACTACAAACCCCAATACGAAAAACAACATATAAACCCATGTCACACCCTGGCCTACCCAAACATATAACAAAAACACAAAATACAATGACCAAGGCGTGACACATGTTTTGTTTATTTTTTTTGTACTGTTTCCGTTTATTCATTAAAACCTACTATGGACACTTACCACGCTGCATTTTGGTCAGATCCCTGCTACACTTCCTCTTCAGACGAAGAGGAGGATATCAGCTGTGACACCTTGTTTAACTCAAACCATTAAAGTCATATACTGGCGTTCAGGCTGGTTAGTTCAGTCTTAATTCCGGCTAATAACAGAGTATTATTTATAAAAGGAAACTAATGTGTGTGTCGACTGCATTTGCGACTCCCTGAATATGTATTTATCTCTGAGCTGTTTCAATTTCTCAATTGTGTAAATTTACATGCAGTTCTAATCCTATTCTATGTGTTTTTAATGAAGCTACGGAGATGAACTGAGATGTTCTCCTCCCTAAGCATGAAGCCAAGGAGATGAACTGAGATGTTCTCCTCCCTAAGCATGAAGCCAAGGAGATTAACTGAGATGTTCTCCTCACTAAGCATGAAGCCAAGGAGATGAACTGAGATGTTCTCCTCCCTAAGCATGAAGCCAAGGAGATGAACTAAGATGTTCTCCCTAAGCATGAAGCCAAGGAGATGAACTGAGATGTTCTCCTCACTAAGCATGAAGCTAAGGAGATGAACTGAGATGTTCTGCTCCTTAAGTAGTGATTTGCATTTCTCTGTCATCTTACCATTAGGATGGAGCCAATGGTGTAATGCTTCATAGATCAGTGGAAACATGGATTGCAAAATACATCAGAATGTATTGGTTAATTGGGTCATGGAAAACAGACTCTATTGGTTTATTGGGTGATGGAAAACAGACTCTATTGGTTAATTGGGTCATGGAAAACAGACTCTATCGGTTTATTGGGTGATGGAAAACAGACTATTGGTTTATTGGGTGATGGAAAACAGACTCTATTGGTTTATTGGGTGATGGAAAACAGACTATATTGGTTTATTGGGTGATGGAAAACAGACTCTATTGGTTTATTGGGTCATGGAAAATAGACTCTATTGGTTTATTGGGTCATGGAAAATAGACTCTATTGGTTTATTGGGTGATGGAAAAAAGACTATTGGTTTATTGGGTGATGGAAAACAGACTATTGGTTTATTGGGTGATGGAAAACAGACTCTATTGGTTTATTGGGTGATGGAAAACAGACTATTGGTTTATTAGGTCATGGAAAACAGACTATTGGTTTATTGGGTCATGGAAAACAGACTATATTGGTTTATTGGGTCATGGAAAACAGACTATATTGGTTTATTGGGTGATGGATTATTGGGTGATGGAAAACAGACTATTGGTTTATTAGGTCATGGAAAACAGACTCTATTGGTTTATTGGGTCATGGAAAACAGACTCTATTGGTTTATTGGGTCATGGAAAACAGACTATATTGGTTTATTGGGTGATGGAAAACATACTATATTGGTTTATTGGGTGATGGAAAACATACTCTATTGGTTTATTGGGTCATGGAAAACAGACTCTATTGGTTTATTGGGTCATGGAAAACAGACTATATTGGTTTATTGGGTGATGGAAAACAGACTATATTGGTTTATTGGGTGATGGAAAACATACTCTATTGGTTTATTGGGTCATGGAGAACAGACTCTATTGGTTTATTAGGTCATGAAATACAGACTCTATTGGTTTATTGGGTCATGGAAAACAGACTATATTGGTTTATTGGGTGATGGAAAACATACTCTATTGGTTTATTGGGTCATGGAGAACAGACTCTATTGGTGTATTAGGTCATGAAATACAGACTCTATTGGTTTATTGGGTCATGGAGAACAGACTCTATTGGTTAATTGGGTCATGGAAAACAGACTCTATTGGTTTATTGGGTGATGATGTTCTCCTCCCTAAGCATAATAAACCAAGGAGAGCCAAGAGCAGACTATTGGTTTATTGGGTGAAAAAAACAGACTATTGGTTTATTGGGTGATGGAAAACAGACTATATTGGTTTATTGGGTGATGGATTATTGGGTGATGGAAAACAGACTATTGGTTTATTAGGTCATGGAAAACAGACTCTATTGGTTAATTGGGTCATGGAAAACAGACTATATTGGTTTATTGGGTGATAGAAAACAGACTATATTGGTTTATTGGGTGATGGAAAAAAGACTATTGGTTTATTGGGTGATGGAAAACAGACTATTGGTTTATTGGGTGATGGAAAACAGACTCTATTGGTTTATTGGGTGATGGAAAACAGACTATTGGTTTATTAGGTCATGGAAAACAGACTATTGGTTTATTGGGTCATGGAAAACAGACTATATTGGTTTATTGGGTCATGGAAAACAGACTATATTGGTTTATTGGGTGATGGATTATTGGGTGATGGAAAACAGACTATTGGTTTATTAGGTCATGGAAAACAGACTCTATTGGTTTATTGGGTCATGGAAAACAGACTCTATTGGTTTATTGGGTCATGGAAAACAGACTATATTGGTTTATTGGGTGATGGAAAACATACTATATTGGTTTATTGGGTGATGGAAAACATACTCTATTGGTTTATTGGGTCATGGAAAACAGACTCTATTGGTTTATTGGGTCATGGAAAACAGACTATATTGGTTTATTGGGTGATGGAAAACAGACTATATTGGTTTATTGGGTGATGGAAAACATACTCTATTGGTTTATTGGGTCATGGAGAACAGACTCTATTGGTTTATTAGGTCATGAAATACAGACTCTATTGGTTTATTGGGTCATGGAAAACAGACTATATTGGTTTATTGGGTGATGGAAAACATACTCTATTGGTTTATTGGGTCATGGAGAACAGACTCTATTGGTGTATTAGGTCATGAAATACAGACTCTATTGGTTTATTGGGTCATGGAGAACAGACTCTATTGGTTAATTGGGTCATGGAAAACAGACTCTATTGGTTTATTGGGTGATGGAAAACAGACTATTGGTTTATTGGGTGATGGAAAACAGACTATATTGGTTTATTGGGTGATGGATTATTGGGTGATGGAAAACAGACTATTGGTTTATTAGGTCATGGAAAACAGACTCTATTGGTTAATTGGGTCATGGAAAACAGACTATATTGGTTTATTGGGTGATAGAAAACAGACTATATTGGTTTATTGGGTGATGGAAAACATACTCTATTGGTTTATTGGGTCATGGAGAACAGACTCTATTGGTTTATTAGGTCATGAAATACAGACTCTATTGGTTTATTGGGTGATGGAAAACAGACTATTGGTTTATTGGGTGATGGAAAACAGACTATTGGTTTATTGGGTGATGGAAAACAGACTCTATTGGTTTATTGGGTGATGGAAAACAGACTCTATTGGTTAATTGGGTGATGGAAAACAGACTCTATTGGTTCAAATGTAAAATACATGGTTGAAGGTGTTAAATTGTCCAACATTGCGTCTTAAAAAAACATATCTAACGGGATCTAATGAAGACACACAAATACATCTTTCTCCAACCCCAGCTAGGGCAGGAACGTATTACGTGCCCCCATTTACATGTGCAGTTTAAAGAAATCCTATGTTGGCGCAACACATTCAAGCTCACCTCAAACAACCCTGAGCTAAAACAACAGCCAAACCATGTCTCCACATCTCCACGTGTTTTAACATCTTTACAGGACACCCATGAGCAGTATGGAGGGACACATTAAACATGAACTAGGTGTTAGTGGTGTGTGCGTTTGGAAAATAACCACCGGGGACTAGTTTAGATTGTGGGGTTTCTCGGCGAGTACAAAGCTGAACGGTGGCGATTACCTAATTTGTTTGTCCAATAATTAACAATTACTTTTTATCCCCCCCCCCTCCTCCCCTTGCTATGTTGTCTCATCTGGGACTGTTGCCATGGTGACCCCGTGGGTGAAGCCTTACCTCATGCTTCTCAAAGTGCTCGGCACTCACTCTGATTTGTGTGTTCAATGTCATCAAAGTTGTACTCTAGGTTCATGCAGCTCTGCTGTGAAAAGGAGAGGGAGATAGCCAGAGAGAGATAGAGAGAGAGAGAGAGAGAGAGAGAGAGAGAGAGAGAGAGAGAGAGAGAGAGAGAGAGAGAGAGAGAGAGAGAGAGAGAGCCAGAGAGCCAGAGAGCCAGAAAGCCAGAGAGATAGAGAGCCAGAGAGATAGAGAGCCAGAGAGAGATAGAGAGCCAGAGAGCCAGAGAGATAGAGAGATAGAGAGAGAGCCAGAGAGCCAGAGAGAGATAGAGAGATAGAGAGAGCCAGAGAGCCAGGGAGCCAGAGAGCCAGAGAGCCAGAGAGAGATAGAGAGATCCAGAGAGCCAGAGAGCCAGAGAGCCAGAGAGCCAGAGAGATAGAGAGCCAGAGAGAGATAGAGAGCCAGAGAGAGATAGAGAGCCAGAGAGCCAGAGAGATAGAGAGATAGAGAGAGAGCCAGAGAGCCAGAGAGAGATAGAGAGCCAGAGAGCCAGAGAGATAGAGAGATAGAGAGCCAGAGAGACAGGGAGATAGAGAGCCAGAGAGATAGAGAGATTGAGAGCCAGAGAGATAGAGAGCCAGAGAGCCAGAGAGATAGAGAGATAGAGAGCCAGAGAGCCAGAGAGATAGAGAGCCAGAGAGATAGAGAGATAGAGAGCAGGATGGATGAGAAACATAGTAGATGTATTTTATTGTTTGTTTATCTGTTTGGTGTCTGATGTATTGATGATGTATTGAGTTGATTGTAGGGTTATTACCATTACTTTCTGTCTCAACCCACTTCAATAACATCACAGCACACACAGCTTTTAGGAAAAGAGAATAAACATTTTATCTCCATTCATGCTAATTTCACTTTAGCTCCAAAGCCCAGGCTTTGTTTTGAATGAATGGGGTTAGGGGATGGACTGAGCCGGAGAGAGAGAGAGAGGAGCCTGGGATTAGGGGATGGACTGAGCCAGAGAGAGAGAGAGAGAGAGAGAGGGAGAGAGAGAGAGGAGAGAGAGAGAGAGAGAGAGAGGTGCCTGGGGTTAGGGGATGGACTGAGCCAGAGAGAGAGAGAAAGAGAGAGAGGAGCCTGGGGTTATGGGATGGACTGAGCCAGAGCGAGAGAGGAGCCTGGGGTTAGGGGATGGACTGAGCCAGAGAGAGAGAGGAGCCTGGGGTTAGGGGATGGACTGAGCCAGAGAGAGAGCGAGGAGCCTGGGTTTAGGGGATGGACTGAGCCAGAGAGAGAGAGGAGCCTGGGTTTAGGGGATGGACTGAGCCGGAGAGAGAGAGCGGAGCCTGGGGGTATGGGATGGACTGAGCCGGAGAGAGAGAGAGAGAGAGAGAGAGAGAGAGAGAGAGAGAGAGAGAGAGAGAGAGAGAGAGAGAGAGAGAGAGAGAGAGAGGAGCCTGGGGTTAGAGGATGGACTGAGCCAGAGAGAGAGAGAGAGAGAGAGAGAGAGAGAGAGAGAGAGAGAGAGAGAGAGAGAGAGAGAGAGAGAGAGAGAGAGAGAGAGAGAGAGAGAGAGAGAGAGAGAGAGAGAGAGAGAGAGAGAGCCTGGGGTTAGGGGATGGATTTAGCCAGAGAGAGAGAGAGAGGAGCCTGGGGTTAGGGGATGGACTGAGCCAGAGAGAGAGAGGATTCTGGGGTTAGGGGATGGACTGAGCCAGAGAGAGATAGCCAGAGAGAGATAGAGAGAGAGAGAGAGAGAGAGAGAGAGAGAGAGAGAGAGAGAGAGAGAGAGAGAGAGAGAGAGAGAGAGAGAGGAGCCTGGGGTTAGGGGATGGACTGAGCCGGAGAGAGAGAGGGAGAGAGAGAGGAGCCTGGGGTTAGGGGATGGACTGAGCCAGAGAGAGAGAGAGAGAGAGAGAGAGAGAGAGAGAGAGAGAGAGAGAGAGAGAGAGAGAGAGAGAGAGAGAGAGAGAGAGAGAGAGAGAGAGAGAGAGAGAGAGGAGCCTGGGGTTAGGGTATGGACTGAGCCGGAGAGAGAGAGGGAGAGAGAGAGAGGAGCCTGGGGTTAGGGGGTGGACTGAGCCGGAGAGAGAGAGAAAGAGAGAGAGAGAGAGGAGCCTGGGGTTAGGGGATTGACTGAGCCGGAGAGAGAGAGAGAGAGAGAGAGGAGCCTGGAGTTAGGGGATGGACTGAGCCAGAGAGAGAGAGAGAGAGAGAGATTTCTACATTTTATCCATTTAGATAAATGTTTACTAAAGGAAGGAAGGGATTTTCTCCGTTTAGATAATGTTTACTAAAGGATGGAAGGGATTTTATCCATTTAGATAATGTTTACTAAAGGAAGGAAGGGATTTTCTCCATTTAGATAATGTTTACTAAAGGAAGGAAGGGATTTCCTCCATGTAGATAATGTCTTAAAAAGTTTATACTGACAATGATTAGAACATGAGCCCTGTGGTGGTAATATTCACAAGCGCTGACTCAATTACATTCTCCACACAAAACAAAATGCAGTAGGCTTGAATTTGCAACTAATAAGAAAAACTTGATTGAAAGTTCAAGTCAGTGATTTTACAAACTGAGTTATCATAATGTCTATACTGAATTATGTCTCTAATTCAATGTGATTAACACGTGTTTTCTTTCATTTTGTTGTTCAAACAAATACAGGTACACCACAAAAGCCACAACCCTGATTGGCAGATGAGTGAAGACCCTGATTGGCAGATGAGTGAAGACCCTGATTGGCAGATGAGTGAAGACCCTGATTGGCAGATGAGTGAAGACCCTGATTGGCAGATGAGTGAAGACCCTGATTGGCAGATGAGTGAAAACCCTGATTGGCAGATGAGTGAAGACCCTGATTGGCAGATGAGTGAAGACCCTGATTGGCAGATGAGTGAAGACCCTGATTGGCAGATGAGTGAAGACCCTGATTGGCAGATGAGTGAAGACCCTGATTGGCAGATGAGTGAAGACCCTGATTGGCAGATGAGTGAAGACCCTGATTGGCAGATGAGTGGAGACCCTGATTGGCAGATGAGTGAAGACCCTGATTGGCAGATGAGTGAAGACCCTGATTGGCAGATGAGTGAAGACCCTGATTGGCAGATGAGTGGAGACCCTGATTGGCAGATGAGTGGAGACCCTGATTGGCAGATGAGTGAAGACCCTGATTGGCAGATGAGTGAAGACCCTGATTGGCAGATGAGTGAAGACCCTGATTGGCAGATGAGTGAAGACCCTGATTGGCAGATGAGTGAAGACCCTGATTGGCAGATGAGTGAAGACCCCGATGTGAAGCACCTGCTACTCGTTGGTTGTCCACCTATGTCCCTATAAATGCTGTTTTGAAAGAAAAAGTTTTGTAACGTTATAGGCTTTGGTTTTTTCCATTTATGTTTTGAGGTTGGACTTTAGCATGTACAGCTCGTTAGCACGTACAGCTCGTTAGCACGTAGGGAGCGCAGATTGGTGTCACCTTGTTAGTCAGTATGTGTTACACCTGTGCTGGCTTGTCAATCTCATTAGTGGGAAGGGATTTGACCTTTACTGTCCCAGGGGCTATTTAAGAGTGGCTGGTCCAGTGCACGTTGGCAGCAGCTAATGGGGATCCTAATAAATACTAAATAGGTAGCCTATTATATGACATACAGTTCTTTAGTGTCTGCTACTGTGGTGAGTTAACTATTCTGCATCTCCATCAGCCTCCATGCCCCATGCCTATAAGTTCAAGCTCACTCTTCTCAGATCCTCCCTCAGCACACCATGTTTAGCTTCCAGCTAAATGTGATTTGCCCATTCCACATCCCCTCCTTCTCCCCATCTCCTCACCTCTCTCCCTTCCTGGTTTATCTCCTCACCTCCCTCCCTTCCTAGTTTATCTCCTCACCTCCCTCCCTTCCTAGTTCATCTCCTCACCTCTCCCTTCCTGGTTTATCTCCTCACCTCCCTCCCTTCCTAGTTTATCTCCTCATGTCCCTCCCTTCCTAGTTCATCTCCTCACCTCTCTCCCTTTTCTGGTTCTTCTCCTCTGAGGGCTCTGCCTAGATTGGCATAACACTGGCCTCTCTCTGCCTGGCACAGGTACTTATTGATCTCCCATCAGTGTAAAGTGAGAAAGCCAGACACATGTAGGCAGGCCAGGCAGCAATCTCTCCCTCTCCCCCAGGCAGCAATCCCTCCCTCTCCCCCAGGCAGCAATCCCTCCCTCTCCCCCAGGCAGCAATCCCTCCCTCTCCCCCAGGCAGCAATCCCTCCCTCTCCCCCAGGCAGCAATCCCTCCCTCTCCCCCAGGCAGCAATCCCTCCCTCTCAATGGTAAAACTAATGGTACATTTAATTTGTAACGACCCTGAAGTGGAAAAGGCCAACAGTAGGGGAGGTGTTGTCTCGTGTTTAGAGACAACGGGTGAGGTGTTGTGTTGTTTAGAGACAACGGGTGAGGTGTTGTCTCGTGTTTAGAGACAACTGGTGAGGTGTTGTGGTGTTTAGAGACAACGGGTGAGGTGTTGTGTTGTTTAGAGACAACGGGTGAGGTGTTGTGTTGTTTAGAGACAACGGGTGAGGAGGTGTGTTGTTTAGAGACAACGGGTGAGGAGGTGTGTTGTTTAGAGACAACGGGTGAGGAGGTGTGTTGTTTAGAGACAACGGGTGAGGAGGTGTGTTGTTTAGAGACAACGGGTGAGGAGGTGTTGTCTAGTTTAGAGACAACGGGTGAGGAGGTGTTGTCTAGTTTAGAGACAACGGGTGAGGAGGTGTGTTGTTTAGAGACAACGGGTGAGGAGGTGTTGTCTAGTTTAGAGACAACGGGTGAGGAGGTGTTGTCTAGTTTAGAGACAACGGGTGAGGAGGTGTTGTCTAGTTTAGAGACAACGGGAGAGGAGGTGTTGTCTAGTTTAGAGACAATGGGTGAGGAGGTGTTCTCTTGTGTTCTTTAGAGACAACGGATGAGGAGGTGTTGTCTAGTTTAGAGACAACGGGTGAGGAGGTGTTGTCTTGTTTAGAGACAACGGGTGATTTTGATGACTCACTCGACACATCTGTACACACATGCTGACGTGAATGCATGTGCACGTATGTACACATGAGCAACACACACACACACACACACCTCTTATGTGATCATAAGTTGGTTAGGATGCAATCTTAATTAGACACAAGTTATGAGCAGTTTCAGCCCTCTAGTCATAATTATATAATGAATCAGTCAGACAACAAAGGAAATGGTGAACGCTGTCAGTTTCCTGTTAACAGCTCTGTCTGTCTGATAGCTTTTTAACTGACATGTAGAACCACTCTGAACAGGAGGATGTGTAAAATCTCTGGCTAGCGTAGCGGACCAGCTGTGGAGGAGAAAAACATACAAGCGTAACGTATGGATGGGATGCCGCGTTGCCACGGTTATTGAGCCCCGTTGACCCAGATGCATTTGACTTCACAGAGAAAATACCTATTCACAGTTAATGCTATTAGTATACTGCTGAATGTATGGAGGGATGATGCGTATGTGAAACCTTTCTGCTGGTCCATTTACAGGGATGCGAAGGATCACTGCTCTGAATCATGTTGTTGACCTCATTTCTGCTATAGTTAGCAGTACAATAACTGTAACGGACAATACCACTCACACCATGGCAACAATTATGGACATTATCTTTCGATGGCAATGACAAAGAGGACACTCTGCATCTCTACAGTCCAGGCCAGGGCATCTCTACAGTCCAGGCCAGGGCATCTCTACAGTCCAGGGCATCTCTATAGTCCAGGCCAGGGCATCTCTATAGTCCAGGGCATCTCTATAGTCCAGGCCAGGGCATCTCTACAGTCCAGGCCAGGGCATCTCTACAGTCCAGGCCAGGGCATCTCTACAGTCCAGGCCAGGGCATCTCTATAGTCCAGGCCAGGGCATCTCTACAGTCCAGGCCAGGGCATCTCTATAGTCCAGGCCAGGGCATCTCTATAGGCCAGGGCATCTCTATAGTCCAGGCCAGGGCATCTCTACAGTCCAGGGCATCTCTATAGGCCAGGGCATCTCTATAGTCCAGGCCAGGGCATCTCTACAGTCCAGGCCAGGGCATCTCTATAGGCCAGGGCATCTCTATAGTCCAGGCCAGGGCATATCTATAGGCCAGGGCATCTCTATAGTCCAGGCCAGGGCATCTCTACAGTCCAGGGCATCTCTATAGTCCAGGCCAGGGCATATCTACAGTCCAGGGCATCTCTATAGTCCAGGGCATCTCTATAGTTCAGGGCATCTCTATAGGCCAGGGCATCTCTATAGTCCAGGGCATATCTACAGTCCAGGGCATCTCTATAGTCCAGGGCATCTCTATAGTCCAGGGCATCTCTATAGTCCAGGGCATCTCTATAGTCCAGGGCATCTCTATAGTCCAGGGCATCTCTATAGTCCAGGGCATCTCTATAGTCCAGGGCATCTCTATAGGCCAGGGCATCTCTACAGTCCAGGCCAGGGCATCTCTATAGGCCAGGGCATCTCTATAGTCCAGGGCATCTCTACAGTCCAGGCCAGGGCATCTCTATTATCCAGGGCATCTCTATAGTCCAGGGCATCTCTACAGTCCAGGACAGGCCAGGGCATCTCTACAGTCCAGGCCAGGGCATCTCTATTGTCCAGGGCATCTCTATAGTCCAGGGCATCTCTACAGTCCAGGCCAGGCCAGGGCATCTCTACAGTCCAGGCCAGGGCATCTCTATAGTCCAGGGCATCTCTACAGTCCAGGGCATCTCTACAGTCCAGGGCATCTCTATAGTCCAGGGCATCTCTACAGTCCAGGTCATCTCTATAGTCCAGGGCATCTCTACAGTCCAGGGCATCTCTATAGTCCAGGGCATCTCTACAGTCCAGGGCATCTCTATAGTCCAGGGCATCTCTATAGTCCAGGGCATCTCTATAGTCCAGGCCAGGGCATCTCTATAGTTCAGGCCAGGGCATCTCTACAGTCCAGGGCAACTCTACAGTCCAGGGCATCTCTATAGTCCAGGCCAGGGCATCTCTATAGTCCAGGGCATCTCTATAGTCCAGGGCATCTCTATAGTCCAGGCCAGGGCATCTCTACAGTCCAGGCCAGGGCATCTCTATAGTCCAGGGCATCTCTACAGTCCAGGGCATCTCTACAGTCCAGGGCATCTCTATAGTCCAGGGCATCTCTATAGTCCAGGCCAGGGCATCTCTATAGTCCAGGCCAGGGCATCTCTATAGTCCAGGCCAGGGCATCTCTATAGTCCAGGGCATCTCTACAGTCCAGGCCAGGGCATATCTATAGTCCAGGCCAGGGCATCTCTATAGTCCAGGCCAGGGCATCTCTACAGTCCAGGCCAGGGCATCTCTACAGTCCAGGCCAGGGCATCTCTATAGTCCAGGGCATCTCTATAGTCCAGGGCATCTCTATAGTCCAGGGCATATCTACAGTCCAGGGCATCTCTAGTGTCCAGTCCAGGGCATCTCTACAGTCCAGGCCAGGGCATCTCTATAGTCCAGGCCAGGGCATCTCAACAGTCCAGGCCAGGGCATCTCTACTGTCCAGGGCATCTCTATAGTCCAGGGCATCTCTATAGTCCAGGGCATCTCTATAGTCCAGGGCATCTCTACTGTCCAGGGCATCTCTACTGTCCAGGGCATAACTATAGTCCAGGGCATCTCTATAGTCCATGCCAGGGCATATCTACAGTCCAGGCCAGGGTATCTCTATAGTCTTTGCCAGGGCATATCTACAGTCCAGGCCAGGGCATCTCTATAGTCCAGGCCAGGGCATCTCTATAGTCCAAGCCAAGGCATCTCTATAGTCCAAGCCAGGGCATATCTACAGTCCAGGGCATCTCTATAGTCCAGGCCAGGGCATCTCTCCAGTCCAGTCCAGGGCATCTCTATAGTCCAGGCCAGGGCATCTCTACTGTCCAGGGCATCTCAAAAGTCCAGGCCAGGGCATCTCTACAGTCCTGGCCAGGGCATCTCTATAGTCCAGGCCAGGGCATCTCTATAGTCCAGGGCATCTCTATAGTCCAGGGCATCTCTATAGTCCAGGCCAGGGCATATCTACAGTCCAGGGCATCTCTACAGTCCAGGCCAGGGCATCTCTAAGTCCAGGGTATCTCTACAGTCCAGGCCAGGGCATCTCTATAGTCCAAGCCAGGGCATCTCTACAGTCCAGGCCAGGGCATCTCTATAGTCCAGGGCATCTCTACAGGCCAGGGCATCTCTACAGTCCAGGGCATCTCTACAGTCCAGGGCATCTCTATAGTCCAGGGCATCTCTATAGTCCAGGCCAGGGCATCTCTACAGTCCAGGCCAGGGCATCTCTATAGTCCAGGCCAGGGCATCTCTATAGTCCAGGGCATCTCTACAGTCCAGGCCAGGGCATATCTATAGTCCAGGCCAGGGCATCTCTATAGTCCAGGCCAGGGCATCTCTACAGTCCAGGCCAGGGCATCTCTACAGTCCAGGCCAGGGCATCTCTATAGTCCAGGGCATCTCTATAGTCCAGGGCATCTCTATAGTCCAGGGCATATCTTCAGTCCAGGGCATCTCTAGTGTCCAGTCCAGGGCATCTCTACAGTCCAGGCCAGGGCATCTCTATAGTCCAGGCCAGGGCATCTCAACAGTCCAGGCCAGGGCATCTCTACTGTCCAGGGCATCTCTATAGTCCAGGGCATCTCTATAGTCCAGGGCATCTCTATAGTCCAGGCCAGGGCATATCTACAGTCCAGGGCATCTCTACAGTCCAGGCCAGGGCATCTCTAAGTCCAGGGTATCTCTACAGTCCAGGCCAGGGCATCTCTATAGTCCAAGCCAGGGCATCTCTACAGTCCAGGCCAGGGCATCTCTATAGTCCAGGGCATCTCTACAGGCCAGGGCATCTCTACAGTCCAGGGCATCTCTACAGGCCAGGGCATATCTACAGTCCAGGGCATCTCTACAGTCCAGGCCAGGGCATATCTACAGTCCAGGCCAGGGCATATCTATAGTCCAGGGCATCTCTACAGTCCAGGGCATCTCTACAGTCCAGGCTAGGGCATATCTATAGTCCAGGGCATCTCTATAGTCCAGGCCAGGACATCTCTACTGTCCAGGGCATCTCTACAGTCCAGGCCAGGGCATCTCTACAGTCCAGGCCAGGGCATATCTACAGTCCAGGCCAGGGCATATCTATAGTCCAGGGCATCTCTATAGTCCAGGCCAGGACATCTCTACAGTCCAGGGCATCTCTATAGTCCAGGCCAGGGCATATCTACAGTCCAGGGCATCTCTACTGTCCAGGGCATCTCTACAGTCCAGGCCAGGGCATCTCTACAGTACAGACCAGGGCATCTCTATAGTCCAGGGTATCTCTACAGTCCAGGCCAGGGCATATCTACAGTCCAGGGCATGTCTACAGTCCAGGCCAGGGCATCTCTACAGTCCAGCCCAGGGCATCTCTATAGTCCAGCCCAGGGCATCTCTATAGTCCAGGCCAGGGCATCTCTACAGTCCAGGCCAGGGCATCTCTACAGTCCAGGCCAGGGCATCTCTATAGTCCAGGGTATCTCTACAGTCCAGGCCAGGGCATCTCTACAGTCCAGGCCAGGGCATCTGTACAGTCCAGGCCAGGGCATCTCTATAGTCCAGGGCATCTCTACAGTCCAGGCCAGGGCATCTCTACAGTCCAGGCCAGGGCATATTTATAGTCCAGGGCATCTCTACAGTACAGACCAGGGCATCTCTATAGTCCAGGGTATCTCTACAGTCCAGGCTAGGGCATATCTACAGTCCAGGGCATCTCTACAGTCCAGGTCAGGGCATCGCTACAGTCCAGGGCATATCTACAGTCCAGGGCATCTCTACAGTCCAGGCCAGGGCATCTCTACAGGCCAGGGCATCTCTACAGGCCAGGGCATCTCTACAGTCCAGGGCATCTCTACAGTCCAGGGCATCTCTACAGTCCAGGCCAGGGCATCTCTATAGTCCAGGGCATCTCTATAGTCCAGGCCAGGGCATCTCTACAGTCCAGGCCAGGGCATCTCTACAGTCCAGGCCAGGGCATCTCTACAGTCCAGGCCAGGGCATCTCTATAGTCCAGGCCAGGGCATCTCTATAGTCCAGGGCATCTCTACAGTCCAGGGCATCTCTACAGTCCAGGGCATCTCTACAGTCCAGGCCAGGGCATATCTACAGTCCAGGCCAGGGCATATCTATAGTCCAGGGCATATCTATAGTCCAGGGCATCTCTACAGTCCAGGGCATCTCTACAGTCCAGACTAGGGCATATCTATAGTCCAGGGCATCTCTACAGTCCAGGCCAGGGCATCTCTACAGTCCAGGCCAGGGCATCTCTATAGTCCAGGCAAGGGCATCTCTACAGTCCAGGCCAGTGCATCTCTACAGTCCAGGCCAGGGCATATCTATAGTCCAGGGCATCTCTACAGTCCAGGGCATCTCTACAGTCTAGGCCAGGGCATCTCTACAGTCCAGGCCAGGGCATATCTACAGTCCAGGCCAGGGCATATCTATAGTCCAGGGCATCTCTGCAGTCCAGGGCCTCTCTACAGTCCAGGCCAGGGCATATATATAGTCCAGGGCATCTCTACAGTCCAGGCCAGGGCATCTCTACAGTCCAGGCCAGGGCATATCTATAGTCCAGGGCATCTCTACCGTCCAGGGCATCTCTACAGTCCAGGCCAGGGCATCTCTACAGTCCAGGCCAGGGCATATCTATTGTCCAGGGCATATCTATAGTCCAGGGCATCTCTACAGTCCAGTGCATCTCTACAGTCCAGGCCAGGGATCTCTATAGTCCAGGGCATCTCTACTGTCCAGGGTATCTCTATAGTCCAGGCCTGGCCAGGGCATATCTATTGTCCAGGGCATATCTATTGTCCAGGGCATATCTATTGTCCAGGGCATATCTATTGTCCAGGGCATATCTATTGTCCAGGGCATCTCTACAGTCCAGGCCAGGGCATCTCTATAGTCCAGGCCAGGGCATATCTATTGTCCAGGGCATATCTATAGTCCAGGGCATCTCTACAGTCCAGGGTATCTCTACAGTCCAGGGCATCTCTACAGTCCAGGGCATCTCTATAGTCCAGGCCAGGGATCTCTATAGTCCAGGGCATCTCTACTGTCCAGGGTATCTCTATAGTCCAGGCCAGGCCAGGCCAGGGCATATCTATAGTCCAGGGCATCTCTACAGTCCAGGGTATCTCTATAGTCCAGGCCAGGCCAGGCCAGGGATCTCTATAGTCCAGGGCATCTCTACTGTCCAGGGTATCTCTATAGTCCAGGCCAGGCCAGGCCAGGCCAGGCCAGGGATCTCTATAGTCCAGGGCATCTCTACAGTCCAGGGTATCTCTATAGTCCAGGCCAGGCCAGGCCAGGGATCTCTATAGTCCAGGGCATCTCTACAGTCCAGGGTATCTCTATAGTCCAGGCCAGGCCAGGCCAGGGATCTCTATAGTCCAGGGCATCTCTACAGTCCAGGGTATCTCTATAGTCCAGGCCAGGCCAGGCCAGGGATCTCTATAGTCCAGGGCATCTCTACTGTCCAGGGTATCTCTATAGTCCAGGCCAGGCCAGGCCAGGGATCTCTATAGTCCAGGGCATCTCTACAGTCCAGGGTATCTCTATAGTCCAGGCCAGGCCAGGCCAGGGATCTCTATAGTCCAGGGCATCTCTACTGTCCAGGGTATCTCTATAGTCCAGGCCAGGCCAGGCCAGGCCAGGGATCTCTATAGTCCAGGGCATCTCTACTGTCCAGGGTATCTCTATAGTCCAGGCCAGGCCAGGGTATCTGGGTTGTGGCCTAGTATCCAATAAGAACAAAGATGTGTATTGTACAGTACCAGTCATAACTTTGGACACACCAAGTCATTAAAGGGTTTTTACTATTATCTACATTGTAGAATAATAGTGACTAATAGCTGTTCTTTCTATAATCTGGATTTGGTCTTTACCAAATAGGTTTATGGTCTGTATAGCAACCTTGCCTTGTTACAACACACCTGATTGGCTCAAAAGCATTAAGAAGAAAATAAATTCCACAAAATAACTTTTAACAAGTTACAGCTGTTAATTGAAATATATTCCAGGTGACAACCTCATGAAGCTGGTTGAGGGAATGCCAAGTGTGTGCAAAGCTGTTATCAAGGCAAAAGGTGGCTACTTTGAAGAAACTCACAGATAATATATTTTGATTTGTTTAACACTTTTTTTATGACTACATGATTCCATATGTGTTATTTCATAGTTGTGATCTCTTCACTATTACTGTACAATGTAGAAAATAGTTATTTTTTTTATAAAGAAAAACCCTTGTTAAATCCTTCCTGTTTGCCCCTGTCCGGGGGTGTCCTCGGATGGGGCCACAGTGCCTCCTGACCCCTCCTGTCTCAGCCTCCAGGATTTATGCTGCAGTAGTTTGTGTCGGGGGGCTAGGGTCAGTTTGTTATATCTGGAGTACTTCTCCTGTCCTATTCGGTGTCCTGTGTGAATCTAAGTGTGCGTTCTCTAATTCTCTCCTTCTTTCTTTCTCTCTCTCGGAGGACCTGAGCCCTAGGACCATGCCCCAGGACTACCTGACATGATGACTCCTTGCTGTCCCCAGTCCACCTGGCCATGCTGCTGCTCCAGTTTCAACTGACCTGAGCCCTAGGACCATGCCCTAGGACTACCTGACATGATGACTCCTTGCTGTCCCCAG
Organism: Oncorhynchus gorbuscha; assembly: GCF_021184085.1. NCBI lineage: Eukaryota > Metazoa > Chordata > Actinopteri > Salmoniformes > Salmonidae > Oncorhynchus > Oncorhynchus gorbuscha. The sequence goes on along the minus strand of NC_060179.1, from coordinate 6,533,146 downwards.
TCCACCTGGCCATGCTGCTGCTCCAGTTTCAACTGTTCTGCCTTACTATTATTCGACCATGCTGGTCATTTATGAACATTTGAACATCTTGGCCATGTTCTGTTATAATTTCCACCCGGCACAGCCAGAAGAGGACTGGCCACCCCACATATGCTCTCTCTAATTCTCTCTTTCTTTCTCTCGGAGGAGGACCTGAGCCCTAGGACCGTGCCCCGGGACTACCTGACATGATGACTCCTTGCTGTCTCCAGTCCACCTGACTGTGCTGCTGCTCCAGTTTCAACTGTTCTGCCTTATTATTATTCGACCATGCTGGTCATTTATGAACATTTGAACATCTTGGCCATGTTCTGTTATAATCTCCACCCGGCACAGCCAGAAGAGGACTGGCCACCCCACATAGCCTGGTTCCTCTCTAGGTTTCTTCCTAGGTTTTGGCCTTTCTAGGGAGTTTTTCCTAGCCACCGTGCTTCTACACCTGCATTGCTTGCTGTTTGGGGTTTTAGGCTGGGTTTCTGTACAGCACTTTGAGATATCAGCTGATGTACGAAGGGCTATATAAATACATTTGATTTGATTTGAATGAGTAGGTGTTCCAAACTTTTGACTGGGACTGTGAGTTGCAAAACATTTTTTCTACAGTTTACCCTGTTGAAGACAACCCTGTTTTATCCACAATAACCTGGTTTTAAACACCATAGGATGCTGCCTGGTGTCCTTGTTGTTCTTCTTCATTTAACTGTTTTGTAACCACAGTAGATTAGCCAGTGTCAAACATGGTTAGTGTTTCCTGTAGACTTGCCTGGCTCTGATCACCATCCATCTGTTTCTCTTGTACATTTTCCACTTGAGGAGACCAGGTCAATACAGGGCTGTTAGTGGGGCTCTCTGCGGGACATATAGGGCTGTAAGTGGGGCTTTCTGCAGGAGATACAGGGCTGTTAGTGGGGCTTTCTGCAGGAGATACAGGGCTGTTAGTGGGGCTTTCTGCGGGACATATAGGGCTGTAAGTGGGGCTTTCTGCAGGAGATACAGGGCTGTTACTGGGGCTCCCTGAAAGAAATACAGGGCTGTTAGTTGGGCTTTCAGCAGGAGATACAGGGATGTTAGTGGGGCTCTCAGCAGGAGATACAGGGATGTTACTGGGGCTCTCTGAAAGAAATACAGGGCTGTTAGTGGGGATTTCTGAAAGAAATACAGGGATGTTAGTGGGGCTCTCTGCAGGAGATACAGGGATGTTAGTGGGGCTCTCTGCAGGAGATACAGGGATGTTAGTGGGGCTCTCTGCAGGAGATACAGGGATGTTAGTGGGGCTCTCTGTAGGAGATACAGGGATGTTAGTAGAGCTTTCTGTAGGAGATACAGGGATGTTAGTGGGGCTTTCTGTAGGAGATACAGGGATGTTAGTGGGGCTCTCTGTAGGAGATACAGGGATGTTAGTGGGGCTCTCTGTAGGAGATACAGGGATGTTAGTGGGGCTCTCTGCAGGAGATACAGGGATGTTAGTGGGGCTCTCTGCAGGAGATACAGGGATGTTAGTGGGGCTCTCTGTAGGAGATACAGGGATGTTAGTGGGGCTTTCTGTAGGAGATACAGGGATGTTAGTGGGGCTCTCTGTAGGAGATACAGGGATGTTAGTGGGGCTTTCTGTAGGAGATACAGGGATGTTAGTGGGGCTCTCTGCAGGAGATACAGGGATGTTAGTGGGGCTCTCTGCAGGAGATACCGGGCTGTAAGATACAAAACCTAAAACCAGGTCTGGAGTATGCAGACCAGGGAGGGTCTATTTAACATTCAAGGCTAATAACAGGAGCTTTCTGTTAATCTTGGTTTTCTATCTGTGCAATACATCATGTTGACCCAACAAACGTTTCTGGTGATGTTACAGTGGTGAAACTAGTATCTTGAACTAGTATCTTGAACTAGTATCTTGAACTAGTATCTTGAACTAGTATCTTGAACTAGTATCTTGAACTAGTATCTTGAACTAGTATCTTGAACTAGTATCTTGAACTAGTATCTTGAACTAGTATCTTGAACTAGTATCTTGTGATGTCATCAGGATTTCATCAGGCTTTTGTAACGTTCCACATAGACCTTTTATCTAGAAATACCCAAAACATGTTTTCTCTCATTTGTAAAGTTTAGTCCTAGTCTCTAATGCATGTTTCGTAATGCTATTTCTTGCTAATCAGATTCTTGCTAATGTGGTTATGTTATTGTAAAGAATAATGTTTGTTAATTAACTCTCTCGCCTTTTTTCTATTTTCTCCTCAGGGTGTTAATTCTGTTTGTTGTTTGGAACAACCTCAAACCGACTGCAACACGTTATAATTAATGGCCAAATGCAATGTTTCTAAATGAAAGCAGCGCCTGCATTTCTGCCACATTACAGTTGTAACGGGTGGATATTATACAAACAAAACTATTTGAATAAGATACAGACAGATAAATCACATAATATGGCCAAAAGTATGTGGACGTTCTATAGAGATGGCCTGGTCTGTACTGTAGAGATGCCCTGGACTATAAATATGCCCTGGCCTGGACTGTAGAGATGCCCTGGCCTGGACTGTAGAGATGCCCTGGACTATAAATATGCCCTGGCCTGGACTGTAGAGATGCCCTGGCCTGGACTGTAGAGATGCCCTGGACGCTTCAAATTAGTCGATTCGGCAAATTTCAGCCTCGCCCATTGCTGACAGGTGTATAAAATCGAGCACACAAACATGCAATCTCCATAGACAAACATTGGCAATAAAATGGCCTTACTGAAGGATGCCAACTTTCCAACAAGTCGGTTTGTAAAAAATTTTTTTTTAAATCCATGCTAGAGCTGCCCTGGTCAACTGTACGTGCTGTTATTGTGAAGTGAAAATTACTAGGAGCAACAACGGCTCAGCCGTGAAGTGGTAGGCCACACAAGCTCACAGAATGAGACTGGTGAGTACTGAAGCGCATAGAAAAAAATAATAATCGTCTTTCCTCGGTTGCAACACTCACCTCCGAGTTCCAAACTGCCTCTGGAAGCAACGTCAGCACAATAACTTTTCGTCAGGAGTTTCATGGATTGGGTTTCCATGGCCGTGCAGCCGCATACAAGTCTAACACGGAACCCAAACCGGCTGCGCGCGTGTGCCATCGTGCGCCATCGTGTGCCATCGTGCGCCATCGTGCGCCATCGTGCGCCATCGTGTGGCAAATGTATTTTGTCCCTCTACACCAAACGCGATCACGACACGCAGGTTAAAATATCAACACAAACTCTGAACCAATGACATTAATTTGGGGACAGGTCGAAAATCATTAAACATGTATGGCAATTTAGCTAGCTAGCTTGCACTTGCTAGTTAATTTGTCCTATTTAGCTAGCTTGCTGTTGCTAGGTAATCTGTCCTGGGATATAAACATTGAGTTGTTATTTTACCTGAAATGCACCAGGTCCTCGACTCCGACAATTAATCCACACATAGAATGGCCAACCGAATCGTTTCTAGTCATCTCTCCTCCTTCCAGGCTTTTTCATCTTTGAACCTATATAGTGATTGGCATCTACACTTTCATATTATTACCATGACAACCGGCAAAACATTTCATCTTTCAATCCCCCACGTGGGTATAACCAATGAGGAGATGGCACGTGGGTACCTGCTTCTATAAACCACTGAGGAGATGGGAGAGGCAGGACTTGCAGCGTCATCTGCATCAGAAATAGGAATGACTTCTATTTTAGCCCTTAGCAACGCAGATACTCATTGGCGCAATAATTGAATAACATGGATTTCAAAATGTAATTTGTGACGCGAGCGGTCTGGTCATGCCAACGCAAAGCATCAGCTAGACTGACTAGACTGGTGTAAAGCTCGTCGCCTTTGGACTTTGGAGTATTGGAAACACGTTCTCTTGAGTGATGCGTCACGCATTACCATCTGGCAGTCTGACAGATTAATCTGGGTTTGGCGGATGCCAGGAGAACACTGCCTGCCCAAATGCATTGTGCCAACTGTAAAGTTTGGTGGAGAAGGAATAATGGTCTGGGGCTGTTTTTCATGGTTCGGGCCCCTTAGTTCCATTGAAGGAAAATCTTAGCGCTGCAGCATACGAGAACGTTGTAGATGTTTCTGTGGTTCCAACATTGTGGTAACAGTTTGGGGAAGACCCTTTCCTGTTTCAGTATGACAAAGCCCCTGTGCCTAAGTGAGGTCTGTCGAGATCGGTGTAGAAGAACTTGAATGGCCTGCACAGAGCCCTGACCTCAACCCCATCAAACAACAACTATGGGATGAATTGGAATGTCCACTGCGAGCCAGGCCTCATCAACCCAACATCAGTGCCCGACCTCACTAATGCTCTTGTGGCTGAATGGAAGCTTGTCCCTGCTGCAATGTTCCAACATGTAGTGGAAAGCCTTTCCAGAACAGTGGAGGCTGTTATAGTAGCAAAGGGAGGACCAACTCCATATTAATGACTTCCCAGAAGAGTGGAGGCTGTTATAGCAGCAAATGGGGAACCAACTCCATATTAATGACTTCCCAGAAGAGTGGAGGCTGTTATAGCAGCAAATGGGGAACCAACTCCATATTAATGACTTCCCAGAAGAGTGGAGGCTGTTATAGCAGCAAAGGGAGGACCAACTCCATATTAATGACTTCCCAGATGAGTGGAGGCTGTTACAGTAGCAAAGGGAGGACCAACTCCATATGAATTACTTCCCAGATGAGTGGAGGCTGTTTACAGCTGCAAAGGGAGGACCAACTCCATATGAATTACTTCCCAGATGAGTGGAGGCTGTTATAGCAGCAAAGGGAGGACCGACTCCATATTAATGCCCATGATTTTGGAACGAGATATTTGACGAGCAGGTGTCCACATACCTTTGGTCATGTAGTGTATGTTCATTTTATTGTTATGTTCATGCTGTCAACATAATTTTTCCTAACACATCCTAATAATATCCATACCTTTCTGTCCATATTGGTTTACCTTGTGCCTCAGATAGGCTGGTCTACACTACACCACATAAATATACATAAGTCCCACAGCAAAATACAATAAGAACATGTGTATCACACAACATGCTGTCAGAGTCTCAGAGAATGTATTCTATGATCAGTCACATGTTGTCAGAGTCTCAGAGAATGTATTCTATGATCAGTCACATGTTGTCAGAGTCTCAGAGAATGTATTCTATGATCAGTCACATGTTGTCAGAGTCTCAGAGAATGTATTCTATGATCAGTCACATGTTGTCAGAGTCTCAGAGAATGTATTCTATGATCAGTCACATGTTGTCAGAGTCTCAGAGAATGTATTCTATGATCAGTCACATGTTGTCAGAGTCTCAGAGAATGTATTCTATGATCAGTCACATGTTGTCAGAGTCTCAGAGAATGTATTCTATGATCAGTCACATGTTGTCAGAGTCTCAGAGAATGTATTCTTAGATCAGTGACATGTTGTCAGAGTCTCAGATTTTATGAGCCCTATATTAAAGACATTAAATGATCCCAAGCCCAAAAATAGGCAAATGATTATGCCATTGTCCAAAACCTATATGATATAGGCTACTGCACATTACGCGCAACAGAAAAACATAAAAGCCCATTGATGCAGCTAGCTATAAGCTCTCTTGGGTAAATAAATGAAACTAGCTCCAGCAGGCAACTCTTTTGGAGTGCGAACTGTAATACTGTACCATATTATACTGTATTAGAAGGACTGGAATTAGGCACCTCGTTCAAACCATGATGAAGCAGAGGACAACATGTAAATTCTGGTGCAGCTCATGCGGCCTACAAAATGACAAGTATAGGCTAGTTAGATTGATTGTAATTTTAAAATATAATTGGGCCTATTTGCATAATTAGTAGGCTGACGCATATATACTTTTCATAATATTTCCCCTAATGTTATTAGCCTGCCTCCTCTTTCTATATTGTCGTTTCATTCCTCATTCCTCACTTTTCAAGAGTTAAATGAAATATGTGTTGTTGTCCTTATCGTTATCATTTTAATGACATCCTTGAATAAAATAATATGCAGATGGCTTTAGAAGATGTTCTGTTTTTCACGCGTTTGATCCTTTCAATCTTAGAAGGTTGTATTTAACATTAGGCAAAACAGAGTTCTGGTTCTGAATAAATACAGTAACTGCCAGTGGAACCAACATCACGAGGCTGTAAATTAGGAGCTTATTATGCATAACCCATTATTAATTAGCTAAATACAAGGCTAATACTGCAATGAATTTAGCCCAATTTATTTTCAGTTTTTGATCATTTGTTATGCAATAAAAAGTCGATGGAGAGAAAGAAATATTTTTACAGCCAGTGATTGGTTGTTTTAAAAAACTCTGCACCTGCTATAAAACATTAGAATCTTAAACCATTTTTTAAAACTTCATGATTAGATGGGTAAACCATGCTTCTTTATATTACTGTTGATTCTGCAGCAAATGCAGGACCTAAAAAAATACAGTTTTATATCATTTATGTTGAGAAGCCTGAAATGATCAAATGGCAAAAGGTCGCGCGTTATTTATTTTTTTATTTTTTTTTCAATTTGAAGTTTATTTAGTAAATATTTTCTTAACTCTTATTTTTTCATTTAAAACATGGTTAAGGGCTTTAAGTCAGCATTTCACTGTACGGTCTAATACTGGTTTTTACATTTGATTAGACAAGACTTTTCATGCACTGTATTAATGACTGGACTATTTAAATTTTGGAGAATCTCTTATACAATGGGTAAGTTATGTATAGTAACCCTAGGTGTAAAATAGTCAATAATGGCTACTTCTCAGAATGTATTAAATTGGAATGAGGTGAAAAACAAGGTTGTCCATTATCAGCACAACTGTTTATTATGGCCATTGAAATGTAAGCTTTACAATCGGATTTAACAGTAATATCAAGGAGCTAGAAATCCAGGTTTTACAAACTAAGGTGTCATTGTACGCTGACAATTCATGTTTTCTTTTAAATCCCTGCACAGCCTCATAGGGGATCTAGATAAAAAAATATAAATTATGTTAAGTGCAACATATAACAAAAAAAAAATATTACTTTTAAATTACAGTGTAGTTTAGCAATAAAATGGTCCGATATTGAAGTGGTCATATTCAGTGTTCATATCCCAATACATTTAAACAGAAAGATCTTGCTACCAGGAAAAGGACAATTTGTGGAAAAATTACCCCGACAAATTCTTTAGTCATGTCCCAGTTTAACTATTTAGTTATGACCCTGCTTACACCTAACTATTGTTTTTTATTTATTATATGAGCAAACAATATTCCACTTTATTTGGAACGGCAAGATGGACCTTTTATATAATGACACTATAATGACTCTATTTATATAATGACTCTATTTTATATGACTCTATTTATATAATGACTCTATTTATATAATGACTCTATTTATATAATGACTATATTTATATAATGACTATATTTATAAAATGACTCTATTTATATAATGACTATATTTATATAATGGTATCATTCAAAAGGGCAGAAATGATGAAATATTAAAGTATTGGACCTCTCACTAAAGGCTACAGTCATACAAAAATCCCTTGCGGATTAGTAAAAATGTCTCACCCCATGTTCAAGAATGGGCTTTTCACTTAATTCAGATTACAACCTCTCACTTTCAGTTATTTGAAAATGAAATGATCGCCAAAATATCACAATTTCTTAAACACGTTATAGAAAGCTGGTTGCAATTTCAGTTTAATCCAGAAAAGACCAAAAAAATATTAGAATAAATATTATGGTTAAACTCAAATATATTAATACCTTTTTTTAAAGACCATCCAACCACATTCTGTCAGAGTCTCAGAGAATATATCCTACAAAATGGAGGTGTTTTTTAAAACTATGTTTTTTTAACTAGTCAAGTCAGTTAAGAACAAGTTCTTATTTTACAATGACACCTACCCCAGCTAAACCCTCTCCTAACTCTGACAGCGCTGGTCTAATTTTGTGCTCCTGATCACGGTCAGTTGTGATCAAACCAGGGTCTGTAGTGAAGCCTCTAGCACTGAATGCAGTGCCTTAGACCACTGCGCCACTTTGGGAGGTGTCTTGTAAGAGAGGTTATATTCTCTCTATATTCTCTCTCCCTGCTGACTGCTCTGTTTCTGTGTTGCTACAACCAGCTAATTCACCACGCTAATCAATGGTGATGGATTCCCACTACAACCAGCTAATTCACCACGCTAATCAATGGTGACGGATTCACCACTACAACCAGCTAATTCACCACACTAATCAATGGTGATGGATTCCCCACTACAACCAGCTAATTCACCACACTAATCAATGGTGATGGATTCCCCACTACAACCAGCTAATTCACCACACTAATCAATGGTGATGGATTCCCCACTACAACCAGCTAATTCACCACGCTAATCAATGGTGATGGATTCACCACTACAACCAGCTAATTCACCACGCTAATCAATGGTGATGGATTCCCCACTACAACCAGCTAATTCACCACGCTAATCAATGGTGATGGATTCACCACTACAACCAGCTAATTCACCACGCTAATCAATGGTGATGGATTCACCACTACAACCAGCTAATTCACCATGCTAATCAATGGTGATGGATTCCCCACTACAACCAGCTAATTCACCACGCTAATCAATGGTGATGGATTCACCACTACAACCAGCTAATTCACCACGCTAATCAATGGTGATGGATTCACCACTTGTTTTAATGCTAAAAGCTTAATATACTGAACATATGGTGTATATGCAAAGCCTGTACATATATTTATATTCGTGGTTTGGTGAAGTTCTTTAACCATAATAACCAAGCATCCAGTCTACTGGTCTACTTTAATCATTGAGTAAATATGTGGATTAATTACACGCTGAGTGTTCAAAACATTATGAACACCTGCTCTTTCCATGACATAGACTGAGCAGGTGAATCCAGGTGAAAGCTATGATCCCTTATTGATGTAATTTGTTAAATCCATTTCAAATCAGTGTAGTTGAAGCAGAGGATGTTAATCCTTCAGACATGGATTGTGTATGTGTGCCATTCAGAGGGTGAATGGGCAAGACAAAATATATAAATGCCTTTGAACAGGGTATGGTAGTAGGTGACAGGGGCAACTGTTTGTGTCTAGAACTGCAACGCTGCTGGGTTTTTCACGCTCAACAGTTTCCTGCGTGTGTGAAGATTGGTCAACCGCCCAAAGGACTTCAAGACTACTTGCCACAACCGTGGGAAGCATTGCAGTCTTCATGGACCAGCATCCCTGTGGAACGCTTTAGACATCTTCTGGAATCAATGACCCGACAAATTGAGGGGGCAACTCAATGTTAGGAATGTTTTCCTCATGTTTTGGGGTATTTAGATGAATGGTGATGAATGTTATCTTTTCTTTATCAAAGCAACAGAGCAAGACATCCACCATTGACTGGGGATGTTTTTACTCACCGAAAGTATTTAGCCAACAAACAGTTTTCTTCCTGATCCTGATTCTTCCATCCAAACACCATTCTAATGCTTAACCAATAAAGCCTCGTCTTCTTCAACAAGCTCTCTGTCTCACATCAGAATTACACATGCATCCATGTTTCTCAAATGTAACATTTTTTGATGTTTAGGCATTGGGAAAACGGTCACATGCGCATCCTTAAAGACATAGTATTATTTGTTAGCCCAGCACCTAACAAAGAAAAAGAGGACCTGCGCACTGTTAAAGTTCCCAATTCACAGCTTTATTGACAACGTTTCCATCTAAAACGGACTGTAAAATAAAGTTAAATAAAGGTTAAATAAAAAAATAACAAAAGTCAAATGTAAGATTAGGCATTAACTTGAATTTTTAAGGTTTAGGCTGAAGTTTATGCATCAACTCGGGAATCTTAAGGTTAGGCATTAACTATGAATGGTTAGGGTAAGGGTTAAGGTTAGGCATTAACTATGAATGGTTAGGGTAAGGGTTAAGGTTAGGCATTAACTATGAATGGTTAGGGTAAGGGTTAAGGTTAGGCATTAACTATGAATGGTTAGGGTAAGGGTTAAGGTTAGGCATTAACTATGAAGGGTTAAGGTTAGGCATTAACTATGAATGGTTAAGGTAAGGGTTAAGGTTAGGCATTAACTATGAATGGTTAGGGTAAGGGTTAAGGTTAGGCATTAACTATGAATGGTTAGGGTAAGGGTTAAGGTTAGGCATTAACTATGAATGGGTTAAGGGGTTAAGGCATTAACTATGAATGGTTAGGGTAAGGGTTAAGGTTAGGCATTAACTTAACTATGAATGGTTAGGGTAAGGGTTAAGGTTAGGCATTAACTATGAATGGTTAAGGTTAGGCATTAACTATGAATGGTTAAGGTAAGGGTTAAGGTTAGGCATTAACTATGAATGGTTAAGGTAAGGGTTAAGGTTAGGCATTAACTATGAATGGTTAAGGTAAGGGTTAAGGTTAGGCATTAACTATGAATGGTTAAGGTAAGGGTTAAGGTTAGGCATTAACTATGAATGGTTAGGGTAAGGGTTAAGGTTAGGCATTAACTATGAATGGTTAAGGTAAGGGTTAAGGTTAGGCATTAACTATGAATGGTTAAGGTTAGGGTTAAGGTTAGGCATTAACTATGAATGGTTAGGGTAAGGGTTAAGGTTAGGCATTAACTATGAATGGTTAAGGTTAGGCATTAACTATGAATGGTTAAGGTAAGGGTTAAGGTTAGGCATTAACTATGAATGGTTAAGGAATGTTAGGCATTAACTTGAATGGTTAAGGTAAGGGTTAAGGGCATTAACTATGAATGGTTAAGGTTAGGCATTAACTATGAATGGTTAACTATGAATGGTTAAGGGTTAAGGCATTAACTATGAAAGGGTTAAGGTTAGGCATTAACTATGAATGGTTAAGGTAAGGGTTAAGGTTAGGCATTAACTATGAATGGTTAGGGTAAGGGTTAAGGTTGAATGGCATTAACTATGAATGCATTAACTATGAATGGTTAAGGTTAGGCATTAACTATGAATGGTTAGGGTAAGGGTTAAGGTTAGGCATTAACTATGAATGGTTAAGGTAAGGGTTAAGGTTAGGCATTAACTATGAATGGTTAAGGTAAGGGTTAAGGTTAGGCATTAACTATGAATGGTTAGGGTAAGGGTTAAGGTTTGGGATAGGCTTAAAACAACATCGCTATGCTCACTGAGTCTGTACATAGTCAAGGATTTTCTTCATTTAGGATCAGTCACGGTGATCAGGTATTCTGCCACTCTGTTCTCTCTGTTTAGGGATAGATAGCATTCCAATATGCTCCTTTTTGGTTGATTCTTTCCAGTGTGTCAAATAGTTACCTTTTTACTTTCTCATAATTTGTTCAGATGGAGTGTAAAGTCTCTTGAGTGTAAAGTCCACGTATTTGGGGACCATAGTAGATTTTTTTTCATTAAACTCAGTCTGGTATGAGAACTGTAGCCCCTATCTGCTAATGGGTGTCTACGGGAAAGCTGAGTATACTGGCTATTGATTGGTGCCTTCAAATCTTCCGTGTGACTTACCGCCATATATGGGCATACGAATGTATACGTTAAGGCCAAGCCGATGACCTCATTTCAAGATGGCTGCTACCTACAGTACAATCCGGTTAGGTGTTTGAAGCATAAACTAAATAAACACAGAATAAACACAGAACAGGATGTCTTATTTGTCAGCCTTTGACCTTTCGTTATTCATCACCAGCCCCAAGAATCAAAATGTTTATTTTACCAAACGTTTTCACCAAACAGCAAACATCTTACAAGGTACGCTTCGATTTTGGTCTGTGTTTGAGCTACAGCTACATGGGGCTATGAAATGAATCATTAGGTTGGTAGAAAGAACATCTATGGCCAGTGTTATCTGATGATGTATGACTTAATAATATATATAATATATAATAATATATGCCATTTAGCAGACGCTTTTATCCAAAGCGACTTACAGTCATGTGTGCATACATTCTACGTATTAATAGCAACATCGAATGACCACCAGGTGACAATATCTTTGCTCGTCAAAAATATGATGTTTCCACTGTAGGCATCCATTACAGTCTTGTAGCCAATGAGAAAAGCTTTCCAGGTATATGCAGTTGACCTGGGTAGGACAAAGCAAGGCCTAGAAAAATTTTTTGGTAATGTGAACTATTACTACCTCACTCAGAGACTTGGAAATGTCACATGACCACACCTTTTCTTTCTGATATTGTTCACATGTTGTGGAAGCCATCTGATGTATTTCCAGCTCTAGTCATCAATAATTCACTTTTAGCAGGTCAATGAAATAAAAAAAAATGTATATAAAAAAAATATTACAATTATTTTGTGTCTTCAGCTATGTAACTCCTATCTATCTTCTGATAATTTCCTTACAATTTCCCAGATGTCTTCATTCCAAATGAACCAAGTTTCTGAATGTCAGAATCATGTAATTACACACGAATGGCAGTAACTTTTGGGTATATCTACTTAGGAGGAAATCTACATTTTGCCATTACATTTGAGAATTGAAATGTTTTTCTGTCCTGGGGCTCTGTTGGGTCTGTTTGTGTTTGTGAATAGAGCCCTAGAACCAGCTGGCTGACGGGACTCTTCTCTTGGTTAATCTCTCTGTAGGTAAGGGCTCTGTAGGGGTCTGTTTGTGTTTGTGAACAAGCTGACTGAGGGGACTCTTCTCTTGGTTAATCTCTCTGTAGGTAAGGGCTCTGTAGGGGTCTGTTTGTGTTTGTGAACAAGCTGACTGAGGGGACTCTTCTCTTGGTAAATCTCTCTGAAGGTAAGGGCTCTGTAGGGGTCTGTTTGTGTTTGTGAACAAGCTGACTGAGGGGACTCTTCTCTTGGTAAATCTCTCTGAAGGTAAGGGCTCTGTAGGGGTCTGTTTGTGTTTGTGAACAAGCTGACTGAGGGGACTCTTCTCTTGGTTAATCTCTCTGTAGGTAAGGGCTCTGTAGGGGTCTGTTTGTGTTTGTGAACAAGCTGACTGAGGGGACTCTTCTCTTGGTTAATCTCTCTGTAGGTAAGGGCTCTGTAGGGGTCTGTTTGTGTTTGTGAATAGAGCCCCAGAACCAGCTGGCTGAGGGGACTCTTCTCTTGGTTAATCTCCCTGTAGGTAAGGGCTCTGTAGGGGTCTGTTTGTGTTTGTGAATAGACACCCAGAACCAGCTGGCTGAGGGGACTTCTCTTGGTTAATCTCTCTGTAGGTAAGGGCTCTGTAGGGGTCTGTTTGTGTTTGTGAATAGACCCCCAGAACCAGCTGGCTGAGGGGACTCTTCTCTTGGTTAATCTCTCTGTAGGTAAGGGCTCTGTAGGGTTCTGTTTGTGTTTGTGAATAGAGCCCCAGAACCAGCTGGCTGACGGGACTCTTCTCTTGGTTAATCTCTCTGTAGGTAAGGGCTCTGTAGGGGTCTGTTTGTGTTTGTGAACAAGCTGACTGAGGGGACTCTTCTCTTGGTTAATCTCTCTGTAGGTAAGAGCTCTGTAGGGGTCTGTTTGTGTTTGTGAACAAGCTGACTGAGGGGACTCTTCTCTTGGTTAATCTCTCTGTAGGTAAGAGCTCTGTAGGGGTCTGTTTGTGTTTGTGAACAAGCTGACTGAGGGGACTCTTCTCTTGGTTAATCTCTCTGAAGGTAAGGGCTCTGTAGGGGTCTGTTTGTGTTTGTGAACAAGCTGACTGAGGGGACTCTTCTCTTGGTTAATCTCTCTGTAGGTAAGGGCTCTGTAGGGGTCTGTTCGTGTTTGTGAACAAGCTGACTGAGGGGACTCTTCACTCTGTAGGTAAGGGCTCTGTAGGGGTCTGTTTGTGTTTGTGAACCAGCTGACTGAAGGGACTCTTCTCTCTGTAGGTTAGGGAGTGGAGGAGTCGTCTCCAAGAGAACGTTTTTCCTGCCTTGACTCTCTCTTTGATTCTGTGGAGTTCCTGCTGGAAGTGGTTCAAATTGCCCTGCACCACCACGGTTCCATCAGGATGACAGATGATGTGTCAGTCTCAACATCCTCGATTTACACTATTCTGATTGTCCTCCGCCGTAGTGGGCTCTTATAGCTATCTGCCCAAGGATGGTCTGTGTGGAGGATTAAGTTACTTACTGTGACGCACTTAGGCGTAGTGGGTGCGGAGTCAGGCGCAGGAGGCAGAAGGTACAGAATAATGCTTTTATTCCGGCACAGAGAAAATCACACACGCCAATCCCAGACAACCAGGACCCAACTAGTACGGAGGAAAAAACAAAAGTAAACACACTAACACACATAAACACAGTGGAAGAATAAGCCTGCACAAAGAGCAGGCGGGCCCTACTGGCTTAAATAGCCCAACTAAGGTGACGACGACCGCCGAGCGCCGCCCGGACAGGGAGAGGAGCCACCTTCGGTAGGAGTCGTGACACTTACCTTCCAATTTTTTGTAGCACTCTTCAAAAAGTGTCTCTGGATTGTCCGTGGCAAGCTTTTTCTTTGCACGTTTTCATGTTTAATATCCTAAGTGTACTGTACTGTGGTGACCTCTGCACTAGGAGAAGCCATGGAGCAGAGGGCCAAAGAGACCTCTGCATTTTGGGTCATGTGAGAAACTGTGCTGTCATTGTCGTGCTCATGGGATTTCCCACCTCTCAGTTGCAATCGGGTCTGTTCTTTCCTGGGAGGCTTAGTAGCCTTTTAACATAGCATTTAGTCTTTATGATGTAAAATATCTAGAGATTATTGTATTTTTCTTCTAGGCTTTAGAAGTAGCTTCAGACTGAACATTAGTCAGTTTCAGGTTAGATGAAACGTTCTATTGTCTGTTGTGCTTCTTTTGCTGATTGTCCGAAAGTGTGTTGGACAGTCCTTGGCAGTAAGAATCCTTCCAAAAACAGTTTTGATTTGGAGTGAAGGTTATGTTTTGGAGGGTAGTATCCTGTATAGACTTATCCAACACTAAATCTATATTTTTTTGTAGAAAAAAATGCTGAAAGATTCAGGAGCACATCTGCTCATCTCTCTCTCTCTCATATTTAGGTTGTAGAAGGCCTCTCTCACTAGATCCTATTCCTCACGCCCTCTCTGTGCTTTAGTGTTAGAAGTTGCTTCTAGGAGGTTTATTAGGCATCTGAAGGTAATTGCTTTAATGAGACACGATGAAAGTGAAGAGGAGAAAAAAGTTGCCATAGGTGAATCCTGACTGGTATTCATCTTAAATTGCCTTTTATAATCTTCAATCAGCACCCTGTAGAAGTCAAGGTCCAATTAAAATGAGGAAAATCAAAAAAATTGAGATTTTTTTTTTAAATGCATATTTTTTAATTCCGATCACTATCAAAATCTTACGTCAAGAAATATGAAATATGAAATATGAAATATGAAATATGCATACATTAAAGGATGACAGTTTCTCTTGACTTTTCTTAATTGATAATTAAGGTTTGCAGACACAGGAATAACGTTTTACTAATAAATGAAGGTTCCTCTCAATCTGAAAGTTAACTTGTATTCATGTGCTAACCATCTGATTCACTGCATCCCAAACTCTCTGAACCCATTTACTTTCTATCTCTTTTTGATTTTTACTTTGTTTATACCTTCCGGAAACTTGCCTCACCCACTGTGGTACGGAATCGCTGTTACTTTTAATTTTAATTTTATTTTTATGACACACTCAAGAACCTCCAGACGCTAACCAGCTAACTAGCTACAAGCTATTTAGTCATTGTTAGTTTAAAAAATAAAAAAAATAAAAAAAACCTGGATAACACTCGCCAGCCCAGCCCCCCTGCCCCATCCACCGCTGCCCCCTGGACACTGATCTCTTGGCTACATAGCTGACGCACACTGGACTGCCCATTAATCACGGTACTCCACTCTGCTTGTTTGTTTTATCTGTCGGCCCAGTTGCCTAGTCAACGCCATTTTACCTGCTGTTTGTTGTGCTAGCTGATTAGCCTCGCCCACTGTTTTTAGCTAGCTTTCTCAATTCAACACCTGTGACTACTGTATGCCTCGCTGTATGTCTCTCCCAAATGTCAATATGCCCTGTATACTGTTGTTCAGGTTAGTTATCATTGTTTTAGTTCACAATGGAGCCCCTAGATCCACTCTGCATACCCCTGTTACCTCCCTCGTCCCACCCCCCCACACATGCGGTGACCTCACCCATTACAACCAGCATTTCCAGAGATACAACCTCTCTCATCATCACCCAATGCCTGGGCTTACCTCCGCTGTACCCGCACCCCACCATACCCCTGTCTGCGCATTATGCCCTGAATATATTCTACCATGCCCAGAAACCTGCTCCTCTTATCATCTGCCCCCAACGCTCTAGGCGACCAGTTTTGATAGCCTTTAGCCGTACCCTCATACTACTCCTTCTCTGTTCCGCGGGTGATGTGGAGGTAAACCCAGGCCCCGCATGTCCCCAGGTACCCTCATTTGCTGACTTCTGTGATCGAAAAAGTATTGGTTTTATGCATGTCAACATCAGAAGCCTCCTCCCTAAGTTTGTTTTACTCACTGCTTTAGCACACTCTGCTAACCCTGATGTCCTTGCCGTGTCTGAATCCTGGCTCAGGAAGGCCACCAAAAATTCAGAGATTTCCATACCCAACTATAACATCTTCCGTCAAGATAGAACTGCTAAAGGGGGAGGAGTTGCAGTCTACTGCAGAGATAGCCTGCAAAGTAATGTCATACTTTCCAGGTCCATACCCAAACAGTTTGAACTACTAATTTTGAAAATTACTCTCTCCAGAAACAAGTCTCTCACTGTTGCCGCCTGCTACCGACCCCCCTCAGCTCCCAGCTGTGCCCTGGACACCATTTGTGATTTGATCGCCCCCCATCTAGCTTCAGAGTTCGTTCTGTTAAGGTGACCTAAACTGGGATATGCTTAACACCCCGGCAGTCCTACAATCTAAGCTAGATGCCCTCAATCTCACTCAAATCATCAAGGAACCCACCAGGTACAACCCTAACTCTGTAAACAAGGGCACCCTCATAGACGTCATCCTGACCAACTGGCCCTCCAAATATACCTCTGCTGTCTTCAACCAGGATCTCAGCGATCACTGCCTCATCGCCTGTATCCGCCACGGAGCCGCAGTCAAACGACCACCCCTCATCACTGTCAAACGCTCCCTAAAACACTTCTGTGAGCAGGCCTTTCTAATCGACATGGCCCGGGTATCCTGGAAGGACATTGACCTCATCCCGTCAGTTGAGGATGCATGGTCATTCTTTAAAAGTAACTTCCTCACCATTTTAGATAAGCATGCTCCGTTCAAAAAATGCAGAACCAAGAACAGATACAGCCCTTGGTTCACTCCAGACCTGACTGCCCTCGACCAGCACAAAAACATCCTGTGGCGGACTGCAATAGCATCGAATAGCCCCCGTGATATGCAACTGTTCAGGGAAGTCAGGAACCAATACACGCAGTCAGTCAGGAAAGCTAAGGCCAGCTTCTTCAGGCAGAAGTTTGCATCCTGTAGCTCCAACTCCAAAAAGTTCTGGGACACTGTGAAGTCCATGGAGAACAAGAGCACCTCCTCCCAGCTGCCCACTGCTCTGAGGCTAGGAAACACGGTCTCCACCGATAAATCCATGATTATCGAAAACTTCAATAAACACTTCTCAACGGCTGGCCATGCCTTCCGCCTGGCTACTCCAACCTCGGCCAACAGCTCCGCCCCCCCGTAGCTCCTCACCCAAGCCTCTCCAGGTTCTCCTTTACCCAAATCCAGATAGCAGATGTTCTGAAAGAGCTGCAAAACCTGGACCCGTACAAATCAGCTGGGCTTGACAATCTGGACCCGCTATTTCTGAAACTATCTGCCGCCATTGTCGCAACCCCTATTACCAGCCTATTCAACCTCTCTTTCATATCGTCTGAGATCCCCAAGGATTGGAAAGCTGCCGCAGTCATCCCTCTCTTCAAAGGGGGAGACACCCTGGACCCAAACTGTTACAGACCTATATCCATCCTGCCCTGCCTATCTAAGGTCTTCGAAAGCCAAGTCAACAAACAGGTCACTGACCATCTCGAATCCCACCGTACCTTCTCCGCTGTGCAATCTGGTTTCCGAGCCGGTCACGGGTGCACCTCAGCCACACTCAAGGTACTAAACGATATCATAACCGCCATCGATAAAAGACAGTACTGTGCAGCCGTCTTCATCGACCTCGCCAAGGCTTTGACTCTGTCAATCACCATATTCTTATCGGCAGACTCTACATCCTCGGTTTTTCGGATGACTGCCTTGCCTGGTTCACCAATTACTTTGCAGACAGAGTTCAGTGTGTCAAATCGGAGGGCATGCTGTCCGGTCCTCTGGCAGTCTCTATGGGGGTGCCACAGGGTTCAATTCTCGGGCCGACTCTTTTCTCTGTGTATATCAATGATGTTGCTCTTGCTGCGGGCGATTCCCTGATCCACCTCTACGCAGACGACACCATTCTATATACTTTCGGCCCGTCATTGGACACTGTGCTATCTAACCTCCAAACGAGCTTCAATGCCATACAGCACTCCTTCCGTGGCCTCCAACTGCTCTTAAATGCGAGTAAAACCAAATGCATGCTTTTCAACCGATCGCTGCCTGCACCCGCATGCCCGACTAGCATCACCACCCTGGATGGTTCCGACCTTGAATATGTGGACATCTATAAGTACCTAGGTGTCTGGCTAGACTGCAAACTCTCCTTCCAGACCCACATCAAACATCTCCAATCGAAAATCAAATCAAGAGTCGGCTTTCTATTCCGCAACAAAGCCTCCTTCACTCACGCTGCCAAGCTTACCTAGTTAAACTGACTATCCTACCGATCCTCGACTTCGGCGATGTCATCTACAAAATGGCTTCCAACACTCTACTCAGCAAACTGGATGCAGTCTATCACAGTGCCATCCGTTTTGTCACTAAAGCACCTTATACCACCCACCACTGCGACTTGTATGCTCTAGTCGGCTGGCCCTCACTACATATTCGTCGCCAGACCCACTGGCTCCAGGTCATCTACAAGTCCATGCTAGGTAAAGCTCCGCCTTATCTCAGTTCACTGGTCACGATGGCAACACCCATCCGTAGCACGCGCTCTAGCAGGTGTATCTCACTGATCATCCCTAAAGCCAACACATCATTTGGCCGCCTTTCGTTCCAGTACTCTGCTGCCTGTGACTGGAACGAATTGCAAAAATCGCTGAAGTTGGAGACTTTTATCTCCCCCACCAACTTCAAACATCAGCTATCCGAGCAGCTAACCGATCGCTGCAGCTGTACATAGTCTATAGGAAAATAGCCCACCCATTTTCACCTACCTCATTCCCATACTTTTTTTATACTGTTTTTATTTATTTATTTTACTGCTCTTTTGCACACCAATATCTCTACCTGTACATGACCTGATCATTTATCACTCCAGTGTTAATCTGCAAAACTGTATTATTCGCCTACCTCCTCATGCCTTTTGCACACATTGTATATAGACTGCCCATTTTTTTCTACTGTGTTATTGACTTGTTAATTGTTTATTCCATGTGTAACTCTGTGTTGTCTGTCCACACTGCTATGCTTTTATCTTGGCCAGGTCGCAGTTGCAAATGAGAACTTGTTCTCAACTAGCCTACCTGGTTAAATAAAGGTGAAATAAAAAATAAAAATGTACACCAACATAAAAGAGAGTACATATTCATACGCTTTGAATTATTCCACATTTTGTTGTGTTACAGCCTGAATTCAAAGTGGCTTTAAACATTAAAACAAGTCCTCACCCATCTGCACACAATACCCCATAATGATAAATCAAAAATGCATTGTAGATCAAATACAGAAATAGCTCATTTAAATTAGAGGTCGACCGATTAATCGGAATGGCCAATTAATTAGGGCCGCTTTCAAGTTTTCATAACAATCGGAAATATTATATTTTGGGTATTTTTGGGTGCCGATTAAAAAATAATAATAATAATTATACCTTTATTTTACTAGGCAAGTCATATAAGAACACATTCGTATATTCAATGACGGCCTAAGAACAGTGGGTTAACTGCCTTATTCAGGGGCAGAATGACAGATTTTTACCTTGTCAGCTTGGAGGATCCAAACTTGCAACCTTACATTTAACTAGTCCAACGCAATTAACGACCTGCGTTGCACTCCACAAGGAGACTGCCTGTTACGCGAATGCAGTAAGCCAAGGTAAGTTGCTAGCTAGCATTAAACTTATCTTATAAAAAACAATCAATCATAATCACTAGTTAACTACACATGGTTGATGATTTTACTATATATTATCTAGTGTCCTGTGTTACATATAATCTGACTGAGCATACAAGTATCTAAGTATCTGACTGAGCGGTGGTAGGCAGAAGCAGGCCCGTAAACATTCAAGCTTTGCTCTGTTTATGACTTTAAACCTATCAACTCCCGAGATGAGGCTGGTGTAACCGAAGTGAAATGGCTATCTAGTTAGCGTGCGCTAATAGCGTTTCAAACGTCACTCGCTCTGAGCCTTCTAGTAGTTGTACTTGCTTTTTTATGGGAAATGCTGCTTCGATGGTGGCTGTTGTCGTTGTGTTGCTGGTTCGAGCCCAGGGAGGAACGAGGAGAGGGACGGAAGCTATAATGTTACACTGGCCATACTAAAGTGCCTATAATAACATCAAATAGTCAAAGGTTAATGAAATACAAATGGTATAGAGGGAAATAGTCCCATAACTCCTATAATAACTACAACCTAAAACTTCTTACCTGGGAATATTGAAGACTCATGTTAAAAGGAACCACCAGCTTTCATATGTTCTCATGTTCTGAGCAAGGAACTGAAATGTTAGCTTTCTTACATAGCACATATTGCACTTTTACTTTCTTCTCCAACACTTTGTTTTTCCATTATTTAAACCAAATTTAACATATTGAATTTTTTATTTGAGGCTAAATTGATTTTATTGATGTATTATATTAAGTTAAAATAAGTGTTAATTCAGTATTGTTGTAATTGTCATTATTACAAATATTTTTTTTTAAATTGACCGATTAATCGGTAGCGGCCTTTTTTTTTTTTGATCCTCCAATAAATCGGTATCGGCGTTGAAAAATCATAATCGGTCGACCTCTAATTTTAAATACACTACCAGTCAAAAAATGTGGACACACCTACTCATTGCAGGGTTTATGTATATTTTACTATTTCATACTTTGGATAATAATAGTGAAGACAACTAAACTATGAAAAAACATATGGAGTCATGTAGTAACCAAAAAAGTGGTAAACAAGTCTAAATATCTTTTATATTTGAGATTCTTCATAGTAGCCATCCTTCGACTTGATGACAACGTTGAACATCCATCCATGCTTTGTAGTAGCACCTTTGGGCAGTGACTGCAGCTGAGTCTTTCTGGGTATGTCTCTAAGAGCTGTGAGTCTTATTGGGTAAGTCTCTAAGAGCTGTGAGTCTTTCTGGGTAAGTCTCTAAGAGCTGTGAGTCTTATTGGGTAAGTCTCTAAGAGCTGTAAGTCTTTCTGGGTAAGTCTCTAAGAGCTGTGAGTCTTATTGGGTAAGTCTCTAAGAGCTGTGAGTCTTATTGGGTAAGTCTCTAAGAGCTGTGAGTCTTATTGGGTAAGTCTCTAAGAGCTGTGAGTCTTTCTGAGTAAGTCTCTAAGAGCTGTGAGTCTTATTGGGTAAGTGAATCTTAAGTAAGCTCTAAGAGTGAGTCTTATTGGGTAAGTCTCTAAGAGCTGTGTAAGTCTTCTTATTGGGTAAGTCTCTAAGAGCTGTGAGTCTTTCTGGGTAAGTCTCTAAGAGCTGTGAGTCTTTCTGGGTAAGTCTCTAAGAGCTGTGAGTCTTTCTGGGTAAGTCTCTAAGAGCTGTGAGTCTTTCTGGGTAAGTCTCTAAGAGCTGTGAGTCTTATTGGGTAAGTCTCTAAGAGCTGTGAGTCTTTCTGGGTAAGTCTCTAAGAGCTGTGAGTCTTATTGGGTAAGTCTCTAAGAGCTGTGAGTCTTATTGGGTAAGTCTCTAAGAGCTGTGAGTCTTTCTGGGTAAGTCTCTAAGAGCTGTGAGTCTTTCTGGGTAAGTCTCTAAGAGCTGTGAGTCTTTCTGGGTAAGTCTCTAAGAGCTGTGAGTCTTTCTGGGTAAGTCTCTAAGAGCTGTGAGTCTTTCTGGGTAAGTCTCTAAGAGCTGTGAGTCTTTCTGGGTAAGTCTTCTGGTCTTTCTAAGTCTCTAAGAGCTGTGAGTCTTTCTGGGTAAGTCTCTAAGAGCTGTGAGTCTTTTTCTGGTAAGTCTCTAAGAAGTCTGGGTAAGTCTCTAAGAGCTGTGAGTCTTTCTGGGTAAGTATCTAAGAGCTGTGAGTCTTTCTGGGTAAGTCTCTAAGAGCTTTCCAAACCTGGATTGTGCACCATTTGCCCATTTATTATTTTCAAAATGATTCATGTTCTGTCAAATTGGTTGTTGATCATTGCCAGACAAGCATTTTCAGGTCTTGCCATACATTTTCAAGTATATTTAACAAAATATGGCCTTAGTGACAAAAAAAACAATCTAAATTTAATCCATGTTAAATTCAGGCTGCAACACAAACAAAATGTGGAAAAAGTCAAGGGGTGTAAATATTATCTGAAGGCTTTCTGTGTGTTTGACCTGTGAGGCTGTCTGCACCATATGTTTTCATTGTATTGGGATGCTGTCTGCACCATATGTTTTCATTGTATTGGGATGCTGTCTGCACCATATGTTTTCATTGTATTGGGATGCTGTCTGCACCATATGTTTTCATTGTATTGGGATGCTGTCTGCACCATATGTTTTCATTGTATTGGGATGCTGTCTGCACCATATCAGATCTGAAACTTAAGTTTGACAGGTTATTTTCAGTCCATATAATATACAACAAACATTGGTTCTGTATGTAAGAATGACACTCAACTACACATTTAACTTAAAAGTTAACATCTGTTTGAGAATTTGAACCAATAAAGTTATTTTTTTGGTGATAATGATATCCAATGTTTTTACCTGTTCAGGGTTAAAAGTAGTAGTAGTAATCATAATCAGTGGTCTTTTGACCCTCGTGTCGTTTACAACAGTAGGTTCTCTCCTCTACCAGGAAATGTATTTTATTCCAGTATTTTAATGTGAAATAGTTGTACTCACACAGTGTTATGGATGAGACCACATTAGCACCTTTGCCAGGCTTGTGTAACTATTGAAGGGATATAAATTGAGTCAAATGAGGAACAAATGGTTCGTTCCATCACGTTGAAATAAATGGATTATGGCTCTAGTGGTTCTGCAGTGAGAAGACAGATTGCTCATTAAATCATTTGCATGTCGGGGGAGAACAAAAAAATAGATTAATTTCTAGTCAGAAATATATGAAGACATCAAAACAAAAAAAGGATTCCAAAATGGTTTGTCGTGCTGTCTTACCAATTGATCAGATAATTAGTAGTGACAACCCGCGTGGGTATTTTGTCAGTTTAGGTAAAACGAGGTGTCATGTTTTTAGTTTGAGAGGATAGAAGTGTTCTTCAGAGTGGGAGGATTCCACATGGTGATGCCTAATGTTAATTTTGGCATTAGTGAGATGAGATCGAAACATGAAATTTTTCCTTTTTTTTCTAATGGAAATTCATCTTTTAAAGATAAGTTCATGATGACGGTATTTTTGTAAACTGCTATGGTCAGAAGACACAACAGCCTCAGAGTACTGATGCTAAGTCCTCTGTGTGTCTACACCACCACAACAACCTCAGAGTACTGATGCTAAGTCCTCTGTGTCTTCACCACCACAACAACCTCAGAGTACCGATGCTAAGTCCTCTGTGTCTACACCACCACAACAACCTCAGAGTACCGATGCTAAGTCCTCTGTGTCTACACCACCACAACAACCTCAGAGTACCGATGCTAAGTCCTCTGTGTCTACACCACCACAACAACCTCAGAGTACCGATGCTAAGTCCTCTGTGTCTACACCACCACAACAACCTCAGAGTACTGATGCTAAGTCCTCTGTGTCTACACCACCACAACAACCTCAGAGTACTGATGCTAAGTCCTCTGTGTCTGCCACAGGCGCAACTTTGATTTTAGAAGTGGGGGGACATTTGACTCGTTCCAATGATAAATCTGTGGTGGGGGGGGGGTGCCCCTAGTGCCTACATAGACTAGATGTGATTCTGTAGTATAATATTGTTTGTGGAGGGAATCCCTTCCGTCTTTTTTTAATGTTATATATTTTTTTATTTTACCAGGCAAGTCAGTTAAGAACACATTCTTATTTTCACTGACGGCCTAGGAACAGTGGGTTAACTACCTTGTTCAGGGGTAGAACGACAGATTTGTACCTTGTCAGCTCGGGGGTTTGAACTCGCAACCTTCCATGTTACTAGTCACACGCTCTAACCACTAGTCCCTGAGATCAAGATTTGTTCAGCAAGTGGCCAACATCTCAAGGCCACATTGGAAGCCTCTTTAAACGATGCTGCACCATATCTCCCAGCATCTCTAGGCCACATTGGAAGCCTCTTTAAATGATGCTGCACCATATCTCCCAGCATCTCTAGGCCACATTGGAAGCCTCTTTAAATGATGCTGCACCATATCTCCCAGCATCTCAAAACCACATTGGAAGCCTCTTTAAACTATACTGCACCATATCTCCCAGCATCTCAAGACCACATTGGAAGCCTCTTTAAACTATACTGCACCATATCTCCCAGCATCTCAAGACCACATTGGAAGCCTCTTTAAACTATACTGCACCATATCTCCCAGCATCTCCAGGCCACATTGGAAGCCTCTTCAAACGATGCTGCACCATATCTCCCAGCATCTCCAGGCCACATTGGAAGCCTCTTCAAACGATGCTGCACCATATCTCCCAGCATCTCAATTGATCCCTGATCTGTTGATCCATCCAGTACCTGGTTGATATCCATGCACCAGCAGGGGGCGCTGAGATGGAATATTTACATAGTGGACTGGGTTAAAATGTGTGTGTGTGTGTGTGTGTGTGTGTGTGTGTGTGTGTGTGTGTGTGTGTGTGTGTGTGTGTGTGTGTGTGTGTGTGTGTGTGTGTGTGTGTGTGTGTGTGTGTGTGTGTGTGTGTGTGTGTGTGTGTGTGTGTGTGTGTGTCTTGGCTTGGTTAAAGCAGGTATTTTGTTGTGAACAGAGCATGTGAGGCAGACAAGGCTGGTTCGTTATCTCCGACTATCTCAGTATAATTACATGACACTGATCAACCTAGACATTGATTCTCCCTGCCTGATCAAAAGTTAGCAGGCTGCAGCACCGCACTCGGAGGAGTACACTGTGTGAGGTGTGTGTGTGTGTGTGTGTGTGTGTGTGTGTGTGTGTGTGTGTGTGTGTGTGTGTGTGTGTGTGTGTGTGTGTGTGTGTGTGTGTGTGTGTGTGTGTGTGTGTGTGTGTGTGTGTGTGTGTGTGAGTGAGTGAGTGAGTGAGTGAGTGAGTGAGTGAGTGAGTGAGTGAGTGAGTGAGAAAGAGAGAGAGAGAGAGCAAAAGAGGTGTGTGTGTTAGTCAGGTTGCGTAGAGGGGTATGTAAGGGGGGGATGCATGTGGTCGATGGGTATTACCCCTGGTAATCTCAGCAGTGACCCTCTCTCCCCAAGTGGCCCTCTCTTCCTACCCACTTCCATCGTAGGATTAACCAACAGATGCATGGTTTATTACAACACAAGCAATAGCCTGAATAAGCCGCTCCTAACGAGTTGTGGGGGAGATTAAAGGAATTATGGTAAGATTGGATGTTGATAGAAAGTGCTCGTAATTCTTTTTCCTCTAAGCACATTTCATTTTAAGGAACAATGGAACACACAACCATGTGTCTTAATGAACAATGGAACACACAGCCATGTGTCTTAATGAACAATGGAACACACAACCATGTGTCTTAATGAACAATAGAACACACAGCCATGTGTCTTAATGAACAATAGAACACACAGCCATGTGTCTTAATGAACAATAGAACACACAGCCATGTGTCTTAATGAACAATGGAACACACAACCATGTGTCTTAATGAACAATAGAACACACAGCCATGTGTCTTAATGAACAATAGAACACACAGCCATGTGTCTTAATGAACAATAGAACACACAGCCATGTGTCTTAATGAACAATGGAACACACAGTCATGTGTCTTAATGAACAATAGAACACACAACCATGTGTCTTAATGAACAATAGAACACACAACCATGTGTCTTAATGAACAATGGAACACACAGCCATGTGTCTTAATGAACAATAGAACACACAGCCATGTGTCTTAATGAACAATAGAACACACAGCCATGTGTCTTAATGAACAATGGAACACACGGCCATGTGTCTTAATGAACAATAGAACACACAGCCACGTGTCTTAATGAACAATAGAACACACAGCCACGTGTCTTAATGAACAATAGAACACACAACCATGTGTCTTAATGAACAATATCTTATCTGTCTTATTGAGGTTGAGCTTGAGGTGGTGGGTTGACATCCAAGCTGAGTTATCTGCCAGGCACGCAGAGATGGTGTCAGAAGGGGGGAGGGGGGGAGAAAAGTAGTTGTGTTATCGTCATAGCAATAATAGAAGAGACCATGTGAGGATATGACAGAGCCGAGTGACTTGGTGTACAGAGGGAGGATGAGAGGGCCTTGAACTGAGCCCTGGGGGACACCAGTAGTGAGAGTATGTGATGCAGACACAGATCCTCTCCACTGTACCTGGTAGGATGGACCTGCCAAGTAGGATGCAATCCAAGAGTGTGCAGAGCCTGAGACACCCAGCCCTGAGATGGTGGAGTGGAGGATCTGATAGAGCCTGAGACACCCAGCCCTGAGAGGGTGGAGAGGAGGATCTGATAGAGCCTGAGACACCCAGCCCTGAGAGAGTGGAGTGGAGGATCTGATAGAGCCTGAGACACCCAGCCCTGAGAGGGTGGAGAGGAGGATCTGATAGAGCCTGAAACACCCAGCCCTGAGAGGGTGGAGAGGAGGATCTGATAGAGTCTGAAACACCCAGCCCTGAGAGGGTGGAGAGGAGGATCTGATAGAGCCTGAGACGCCCAGACCTGAGAGGGTGGAGAGGAGGATCTGATAGAGCCTGAGACACCCAGCCCTGAGAGAGTCGAGTGGAGGATCTGATAGAGCCTGAGACACCCAGCCCTGAGAGAGTCGAGTGGAGGATCTGATAGAGCCTGAGACACCCAGCCCTGAGAGGGTGGAGAGGAGGATCTGATAGAGCCTGAGACACCCAGCCCTGAGAGAGTGGAGGATCTGATGGTTCACTATGTTGAAGTTAACGGCTAGATCTAGGAGGATGAGAAGAGAGGAGAGAGAGTCAGCTTTTGCAGTGTGGAGAGCCTCCATGACACAGAGAAGAGCAGTCTCGGTTGAGTGACTGGTGACTTGACTGGTTATAGGGTCAAGAAGATCTTTCTGAGCGAGATAACGAGAGAGTTGATCAGAGACAGCATGCTCAAGTGTTTTGGAAAGAAAAGCAAGGGATATAGGTCTAGAGTTGACGTCGGATGAGTCAAGTGTTGATTTGAGAAGGGGAGAGAAACGGGGCCATTTTGAAGTCAGAGGGGACGCAGACAGTGGATGAGGATGAGTTGAGAACACACAACCATGTGTCAATGTACAATTGGACGCTTGGCCGTGAAATAACCTCATAAAATATCTCTGCCACCTAACGTGACAAACATTTTGTCATGTTTTATAAGGAATATAATAGGTGGTAAGGAGGTGTGTCTGACATTACAATTGGTTATTTGTTGTTTAGCTAGCTCTGCTGGGCTGTCTGTTTTAGGACAACTTTGAGGGGGTAGGTAGGTAGGTAGGTAGGTAGGTAGGTAGGTAGGTAGGTAGGTAGGTAGGTAGGTAGGTAGGTAGGTAGTGTAACGGTTTACCTCCTCTTCTGAGGAGGAGTAGGAAAGATCGGACCAATGCGCAGCGTGATAAGTGTCCATATTTTAATGAAACCCTTGCAGCAGGCCCCGAATAGACGGGAGACTCCGGCAGCGCCGGACAGGCGGGAGACTCCGGCTATGCCGGAGTGAAGGGCGGCTCTGGCAGCTCCTGACTGATGGGCGGCTCTGGCAGCTCCTGACTGACCGCCGGCTCTGGCAGCTCCTGAGAGATGGGCGGCTCTGGCAGCTCCTGACAGATGGGCGGCTCTGGCAGCTCCGGACAGACGAGCGGCTCTGGCAGCTCCGGACAGATGGAGAGACAGCCTGGTGCATGGGGCTGCCACAGGACCCACCAGGCTGGGGAGACCTACAGGAGGCCTGATATGTGGACGAGGCACCGGATGGGCCGGGCTGTGGGGGAGCACTGGAGCTCTGGTGCGCAACCTTGGCACCACTCCACCAGGCTGGATGCCCACTTTAGCCCGGACCCTCCAGAGCACAGGCACAGGTTGATCCGAGCTGTGGGTGAGCACTGGAGATCTGGTGCATACCACTCGCACCTCTCCCTTAGGCTCAATACCCACATTCGCCAGGCACGGGCGGAAAGCAGGCATAAGATGCACTGCACCCTCCCAGCGCCCCGGAGACACAGCACGCAGAGCCGACGCAGGATACCCTGGGCCGAAACGTGCTGGGCTGGCACTGAATGCCCACTCCCGCTTGGCACTTGCGGGGGGCTGGCCTATGGCGACACCGTGCGCTTGACCGTATAACACGGTGCCTGATCGGTACTGCGCTTCTTCCGGTAAGCACGGGGAGTTGGCTCAGGTCTATCGCCTGACTCCGCCAATCTCCCCGTGTGCCCCCTTCCCCAAAAAACTTTGCGGCTGCCACTCGTGCCTGTTGCGCTGCCTCTCGTGCCTGTTGCGCTGCCTCTCCTGCCTGTTGCGCTGCCTCTCCTGCCTGTTGCGCTGCCTCTCCTGCCTGTTGCGCTGCCTCTCCTGCCTGTTGCGCTGCCTCTCCTGCCTGTTGCGCTGCCTCTCCTGCCTGTTGCGCTGCCTCTCCTGCCTGTTGCGCTGCCTCTCGTGCCTGTTGCGCTGGCTCTCGTGCCTGTTGCGCTGCCTCTCCTGCCTGTTGCGCTGCCTCTCCTGCCTGTTGCGCTGCCTCTCCTGCCTGTTGCGCTGCCTCTCCTGCCTGTTGCGCTGCCTCTCATGCTTGTTGCGCTGCCTCTCGTGCCTGTTGCGCTGCCTCTCGTGCCTGTTGCGCTGCCTCTCCTGCCTGTTGCGCTGCCTCTCCTGCCTGTTGCGCTGCCTCTTGTGCCTGTTGCGCTGCCTCTCATGCTTGTTGCGCTGCCTTATCTCATATCGCCACCGCTCAGCTCTCTCTGCCTCCAGTTCTTCCTCGGGGCGGCGATATTCCCCAGTCTGTGCCCAGGGTCCCTTGCCTTCCAGTATCTCCTCCCATGTCCAGGAGTCCAGAACCCTCTGCTCCAGGTTACCACGCTGCTTGGTCCTTTATTGGTGGGTAGTTCTGTAACGGGTTTTCCTCCTCTTCTGAGGAGGAGTAGGAAAGATCAGACCAATGCGCAGCGTGGTAAGGGTCCATATTTTATTTGAAATATAACCGAACACTGAATACAAAAGAACAAGAGAACGAAATTAAAGCCGAAACAGTTCTGTATGGTGAAACACAGACACAGAAAACAACTACCCACAACCCATAGTGGGAAAACAGGCTGCCTAAGTATGGTTCTCAATCAGAGACAACGATAACCAGCTGCCTCTGATTGGGAACCATACCAGGCCAAACACAGAAATACAAAAAAAAAATAGAACAACACATAGAATGCCCACCCCAACTCACACTCTGACCAAACTAAAACAGAGACATAAAAAATGAACTAAGGTCAGGACGTGACAGGAAGGTAGGTAGGGCGTTTAAAAAAATATTTTGTTAGACAAAGAGAGGCAGGTTTTATCTCTCCAGGCCCTAGTGGCTCAGATTAATCACAGTTACTTGATAAGAAAATGAATAAATCTCACAAGACAAGCTAATATCTGTGTTCCCCTCCGTATGGTAATCCCCCGAGGTCTGATAGCTAACTGGCAGCTGCTAAAGTGGAATGAATATCTGACAGAGTTCAGGCGTTAAGTGTGCCATATGCCAGATTCCCATGTCCTTTATGTAATCCACTATCGTGCGTTTTACATTTAGCTATGATTATAGCTTTTCCCCAATAGTTTCATCTTGGCATCAAAATGACTCCAGTTGATAATCTGTGGATGTAAAATATGAAGGTAGTTTGAGGTCAGTGGTGGAAAAAAAAGTACCCAATTGTCATACTTGAGTAAAAGTAAAGATATCCTTCATAGAAAATGACTCAAGTAAAAGTAAAAGTCACCCAGTAAAATTCTACTTGAGTAAAAGTCTAAAAGTATTTGGTTTAAAAGATACTTATCAAAAGTAAATGCAGTTGCTAAAATATACTTTGTATCAAAGGCAAAAGTATAAATCATTTCAAATTCCTTACTATAAGCAAACCAGATGGCATCATTGAAAAAAGAAAATAAATATATATATATATATATATAAATATAAATTGTGGATAGCTAGCGTCACTCTCCAACATTCAGGCAGTACCAGTCAAAAGCTTAGAAGCACCTACTCGTTCGAGGGTTTTTCTTAAGTTTCACTTCAAAACTATGAAACAACAAATATGGAATCATGTAGTAAACCAAAAAGTGTTAATTAAATAAATAAAAAATGATTTTAGGTTCTTCAAAGTAGTCACCGTTTGCATTGAAGTAGCACCAAGCTCAAAGTACATCACTCAGAGCTCACAAATGTCAGTCGCCCCCTTGTGGCGAAACTTGGTATAGATGACTATCGGTGTAACGTCTGATGGACATATGTCCTTAAACAGAACATTTAGTTCGAAAAATTAGATGTACATCTCATAAATGAAAGGAAACATAAAATTAACAAACCTGTGACCATACATTTTGTGTGCGTCACGCAAAACGTAAAGACAGGAAGCAAACCAAAAAGGTGGAGCAAAACGAAATCAGGGAAATCGGACAAAGGAATGTTTTTCGAGAAATAAAATTGGGCACAGCCAACTAAAGTTGTTAACCCTCCACATCTCTTATGACTGGATCACTGGGCCAGCCACTCTTAAATAGCACTCGGCCCAGCACAGGTGAAACACCATCCCACTAATGAATTGGACAAGCCGGCACAGATGTAACATGCAGACTAACAAGGTGACACCCATCAGTGCGCGCCGTGTGCTAATTAGTTTTTCGTGCTAAAGTCCAACCTCAAAACAGACATGGAAAAACCAAAGCCTGTAACATCTTCCCCCTTAAAACAAGTTTGCTCAACCCCAACGGAAAACAACTTCCATTGCGCCACATCATCATCTTAAAATGTGCCTCTTCTTAAATGCGTCGCCTTCTCCAATGTAAACATAGTGTCTACTGGCTGTCAACAATTAAAAATTAGTGCTCCATTTACTCAAGCATTACGTTATAATGGTACGGGTAATGAATAAATGACTGGTTTTGCATTATGTCATAATGGGTAATGAATAAATGACTGGTTTTACATTATGTCATATTGGGTAATGAATAAATGACTGGTTTTACATTATGTCATAATGGGTAATAAATAAATGACTGGTTTTACATTATGTCATAATGGGTAATGAATAAATGACTGGTTTTACATTATGTCATAATGGGTAATGAATAAATTACTGGTTTTCTATTCTGCTATAATGATATGGGTAATGAATAAATTACTGGTTTTCTATTCTGCTTGGTGGAAAGTTCATGAGAAGATATTCGTATGGGCTGTTATTAGATCAGATGTGACTGGGCTTTCATTCAAAATTCAATTGCTGTTCAATATTGTGCAACAAATGACCCTGACATTCCTTGTTGTTGCTATAAGAGACATCCTAGTACGTGGCGTGTAGGACGATCACCCGTTCTGGAGCTGTTCAATACGCAGAAGCAGAAATCAGTGTGTGTGTGTGTGTGTGTGTGTGTGTGTGTGTGTGTGTGTGTGTGTGTGTGTGTGTGTGTGTGTGTGTGTGTGTGTGTGTGTGTGTGTGTGTGTGTGTGTGTGTGTGTGTGTGTGTGTGTGTGCGTGCGTGCGTGCGTGCGTGCGTGCGTGCGTGTGTGTGTTTTTGTGTGTGTGTGTTACAAAATGTACCTCCTTCCCACATTAATGTTGATCATAAACCAGTTAAGGGTTATGTAGTGCTGAGAGGGGTGAAAGGTTAAATGTTAGCATGTATTTTCCTGCCCTACCCACACTCATCTGCTGGAATCAATAGATGGATTTCCACATATTGATCTGCCTTTAGAGAATGAGAGCAACAGCATTTGGGTCAGCAATGTTAAATATATTAAATATAGGCTCAAGATATAATTTGTTCTCGTGGATTAGGAGAACCGGTGGACTGAACATACATCTGAATACACTCGGCTCTGGATACATACTGTCTGTATTGGAGGGCATGCAGTCCTCGTGAATACATTTAACATGGAGGGAATGCAGTCCTCGTGAATTCATTTAACATGGATGGAATGCAGTCCTCGTGAATACATTTAACATGGAGGGAATGCAGTCCTCGTGAATACATTTAACATGGAGGGAATGCAGTCCTCGTGAATACATTTAACATGGAGGGAATGCAGTCCTCGTGAATTCATTTAACATGGATGGAATGCAGTCCTCGTGAATACATTTAACATGGAGGGAATGCAGTCCTCGTGAATACATTTAACATGGAGGGAATGCAGTCCTAGTGAATACATTTAACATGGAGGGAATGCAGTCCTCGTGAATACATTTAACATGGAGGGAATGCAGTCCTCGTGAATACATTTAACATGGAGGGAATGCAGTCCTCGTGAATACATTTAACAGTCCTAGTGAATATATTTAACATGCAGTCCTCGTGAATACAGTTAACAGTCCTAGTGAATATATTTAACATGGAGGGCATGCAGTCCTCGTGAATACATTTAACATGGAGGGCATGCAGTCCTCGTGAATACATTTAACATGGAGGGAATGCAGTCCTCGTGAATACATTTAACATGGAGGGAATGCAGTCCTCGTGAATACATTTAACATGGAGGGAATGCAGTCCTCGTGAATACATTTAACATGGAGGGAATGCAGTCCTCGTGAATACATTTAACATGGAGGGAATGCAGTCCTCGTGAATACATTTAACATGGAGGGAATGCAGTCCTCGTGAATACATTTAACATGGAGGGAATGCAGTCCTCGTGAATACATTTAACATGGAGGGAATGCAGTCCTCGTGAATACATTTAACATGGAGGGAATGCAGTCCTCGTGAATACATTTAACATGGAGGGAATGCAGTCCTCGTGAATACATTTAACATGCAGTCCTCATGAATACATTTAACATGCAGTCCTCATGAATACATTTAACAGTCCTCGTGAATACATTTAACAGTCCTAGTGAATACATTTAACGGTCCTCGTGAATACATTTAACATGGAGGGAATGCAGTCCTCGTGAATACATTTAACATGCAGTCCTCATGAATAAATTTAACATGCAGTCCTCATGAATACATTTAACAGTCCTCGTGAATACATTTAACAGTCCTAGTGAATACATTTAACAGTCCTAGTGAATACATTTAACAGTCCTCATGAATACATTTAACAGTCCTAGTGAATACATTTAACAGTCCTCATGAATACATTTAACATGCAGTCCTAGTGAATACATTTAACATGGAGGGAATGCAGTCCTCGTGAATACATTTAACATGCAGTCCTCATGAATACATTTAACATGCAGTCCTAGTGAATACATTTAACATGCAGTCCTAGTGAATACATTTAACATGCAGTCCTCGTGAATACATTTAACATGCAGTCCTCGTGAATACATTTAACATGCAGTCCAAGTGAATACATTTAACATGCAGTCCTAGTGAATACATTTAACATGCAGTCCTCGTGAATACATTTAACATGCAGTCCTCGTGAATACATTTAACATGCAGTCCTAGTGAATACATTTAACATGCAGTCCTCGTGAATACATTTAACATGCAGTCCTCATGAATACATTTAACATGGAGGGCATGCAGTCCTCGTGAATACATTTAACATGCAGTCCTAGTGAATACATTTAACATGCAGTCCTCGTGAATACATTTAACATGCAGTCCTAGTGAATACATTTAACATGCAGTCCTAGTGAATACATTTAACATGCAGTCCTAGCGAATACATTTAGCAGTCCTAGTGAATACATTTAACAGTCCTAGTGAATACATTTAGCAGTCCTAGTGAATACATTTAACAGTCCTCGTGAATACATTTAACATGCAGTCCTAGTGAATACATTTAACAGTCCTAGTGAATACATTTAACATGCAGTCCTAGTGAATACATTTAACAGTCCTAGTGAATACATTTAACATGCAGTCCTAGTGAATACATTTAACAGTCCTAGTGAATACATTTAACATGCAGTCCTAGTGAATACATTTAACAGTCCTAGTGACTACATTTAACAGTCCTAGTGAATACATTTAACAGTCCTCGTGAATACATTTAACATGCAGTCCTAGTGAATACATTTAACAGTCCTCGTGAATACATTTAGCAGTCCTAGTGAATACATTTAACAGTCCTAGTGAATACAGTTAACAGTCCAAGTGAATACATTTAACAGTCCTCGTGAATACATTTAGCAGTCCTAGTGAATACATTTAACAGTCCTAGTGAATACATTTAACATGCAGTCCTAATGAATACATTTTACAGTCCTAGTGAATACATTTAACAGTCCTAGTGAATACATTTAACAGTCCTAGTGAATACATTTAACAGTCCGAGTGAAAACGTTTAACATACAGTCCTAGTGAATACATTTAACAGTCCTAGTGAATACATTTAACAGTCCAAGTGAATACATTTAACAGTCCTAGTTAATACATTTTACATGCAGTCCTAGTGAATACATTTTACAGTCCTAGTGAATACATTTTACAGTCCTAGTGAATACATTTTACATGCAGTCCTAGTGAATACATTTTACAGTCCTAGTGAATACATTTAACAGTCCTAGTGAATACATTTAACAGTCCGAGTGAATACATTTAACAGTCCAAGTGAATACATTTAACAGTCCTAGTGAATACATTTTACAGTCCTAGTGAATACATTTAACAGTCCTAGTGAATACATTTAACAGTCCTAGTGAATACATTTTACAGTCCTAGTGAATACATTTAACATGCAGTCCTAGTGAATACATTTAATATGCAGTCCTAGTGAATACATTTTACAGTCCTAGTGAATACATTTAACAGTCCTAGTGAATACATTTAACAGTCCTAGTGAATACATTTAACAGTCCTAGTGAATACGTCCAAGTGAACACAGCCATGCTATCTAAGAACACATCATCTCATACCTTCCATTGCACTGACCACCTGGTAATAACTCTGCATGCTATTTCAAAACAGTTGAAACACCATATGCTGTTGATATGGGATTAAAGACATACAGATTTCTCTATGAGACAGAGAAAGAGCCGTCGGACCACAGCCTGGCCAGTCTGTAGGGAGGTATAATAGCAGTCAGTCTGTAGGGAGGTATAATAGCAGTCAGTCTGATGGGAGGTATAATAGCAGTCAGTCTGATGGGAGGTATAATAGCAGTCAGTCTGTAGTGAGGTATAATAGCAGTCAGTCTGTAGTGAGGTATAATAGCAGTCAGTCTGATGGGAGGTATAATAGCAGTCAGTCTGTAGTTAGGTATAATAGCAGTCAGTCTGATGGGAGGTATAATAGCAGTCAGTCTGTAGTTAGGTATAATAGCAGTCAGTCTGTAGTTCGGTATAATAGCAGTCCGTCTGATGGGAGGTATAATAGCAGTCAGTCTGATGGGAGGTATAATAGCAGTCAGTCTGATGGGAGGTATAATAGCAGTCAGTCTGATGGGAGGTATAATAGCAGTCAGTCTGTAGGGAGGTATAATAGCAGTCAGTCTGTAGGGAGGTATAATAGCAGTCAGTCTGTAGGGAGGTATAATAGCAGTCAGTCTGTAGTTCGGTATAATAGCAGTCAGTCTGATGGGAGGTATAATAGCAGTCAGTCTGATGGGAGGTATAATAGCAGTCAGTCTGTAGGGAGGTATAATAGCAGTCAGTCTGTAGTGAGGTATAATAGCAGTCCGTCTGTAGTGAGGTATAATAGCAGTCAGTCTGTAGTGAGGTATAATAGCAGTCAGTCTGTAGGGAGGTATAATAGCAGTTAGTCTGTAGTGAGGTATAATAGCAGTCAGTCTGTAGTGAGGTATAATAGCAGTCAGTCTGATGGGAGGTAGAATAGCAGTCAGTCTGTAGTGAGGTATAATAGCAGTCAGTCTGTAGGGAGGTATAATAGCAGTCAGTCTGTAGTTAGTTATAATAGCAGTCAGTCTGATGGGAGGTATAATAGCAGTCAGTCTGTAGTGAGGTATAATAGCAGTCCGTCTGTAGTTAGTTATAATAGCAGTCAGTCTGATGGGAGGTATA
The DNA here is from genome assembly GCF_021184085.1 of Oncorhynchus gorbuscha. Lineage (NCBI taxonomy): Eukaryota > Metazoa > Chordata > Actinopteri > Salmoniformes > Salmonidae > Oncorhynchus > Oncorhynchus gorbuscha. The sequence goes on along the minus strand of NC_060179.1, from coordinate 6,496,626 downwards.
ATAGCAGTCAGTCTGATGGGAGGTATAATAGCAGTCAGTCTGTAGTGAGGTATAATAGCAGTCAGTCTGTAGTGAGGTATAATAGCAGTCAGTATGATGGGAGGTATAATAGCAGTCAGTATGATGGGAGGTATAATAGCAGAAGGATCACAGCCTGGCCATAATATTCATTACTATATACCTATAATACCTATAATTCATGTTGTCAAAGGGAGGACGGAGAACACTGACTGTTTCTATTTCCAGTCAACATGTGTGTTTATCCATTAGGTTTAGACTGATGTTGTAGCCTGGTCTCAGATTTGTTTGTTCTGTTTGGCATGTCTTCTCCACCAAGTCTATATACTGTAAATCAGAGTAATGTCTTCTCCACCAAGTCTATATACTGTAAATCAGAGTAGTGTCTTCTCTACTAAGTCTATATACTGTAAATCAGAGTAGTGTCTTCTCCACCAAGTCTATATACTGTAAATCAGAGTAATGTCTTCTCTACTAAGTCTATATACTGTAAATCAGAGTAATGTCTTCTCCACCAAGTCTATATACTGTAAATCAGAGTAATGTCTTCTCTACTAAGTCTATATACTGTAATCAGAGTAATGTCTTCTCTACTAAGTCTATATACTGTAAATCAGAGTAATGTCTTCTCCACCAAGTCTATATACTGCAAATCAGAGTAATGTCTTCTCTACTAAGTCTATATACTGTAAATCAGAGTAATGTCTTCTCTACTAAGTCTATATACTGTAAATGAGAGTAATGTCTTCTCCACCAAGTCTATATACTGTAAATCAGAGTAATGTCTTCTCTACTAAGTCTATATACTGTAAATCAGAGTAATGTCTTCTCTACTAAGTCTATATACTGTATATCAGAGTAATGTCTTCTCTACTAAGTCTATATACTGTAAATCAGAGTAATGTCTTCTCCACCAAGTCTATATACTGTAAATCAGAGTAATGTCTTCTCTACTAAGTCTATATACTGTAAATCAGAGTAATGTCTTCTCCATCAAGTCTATATACTGTAAATCAGAGTAGTGTCTTCTCCACCAAGTCTATATACTGTAAATCAGAGTAATGTCTTCTCTACTAAGTCTATATACTGTAAATCAGAGTAGTGTCTTCTCCACTAAGTCTATATACTGTAAATCAGAGTAGTGTCTTCTCCACTAAGTCTATATACTGTAAATCAGAGTAGTGTCTTCTCCACTAAGTCTATATACTGTAAATCAGAGTAGTGTCTTCTCCACTAAGTCTATATACTGTAAATCAAAGTAGTGTCTTCTCCACCAAGTCTATATACTGTAAATCAGAGTAGTGTCTTCTCCACTAAGTCTATATACTGTAAATCAGAGTAGTGTCTTCTCCACTAAGTCTATATACTGTAAATCAGAGTCATGTCTTCCCAACACAAATTCTAAATGTATTCTCTTCCTGGACTTTAAAAACACTGAATCAATGGAGATTAAATAGACTATCACAGGCCATCTGCTGGTGCCTACAGACAGACAGCTACAGCTACAGAAGCTAGTCCCAGAGGACAGATCAGTTGCACTCACTTCCCTGCATCGCAGCACCAAGTTAAACCAACCAGGATCCAACAACCAGGATCCATAACGTACAGATGTCCCTTAGGTGTGTTGTGTCTGGGAGTGTTGTGTGTGTGTGTGTGTGTGTGTGTGTGTGTGTGTGTGTGTGTGTGTGTGTGTGTGTGTGTGTGTGTGTGCGTGCGTGCGTGCGTGCGTGCGTGCGTGCGTGCGTGCGCGTGCGCGTGTGCGTGTGTGTGTGCATGTGTGCATGTGCAAGAGAGTGTGTCTCAGGGGAGGAGCATAGTCTCACCTGATCACGTGAACCCTCTGTCTGCTTCAATGTCCATCTGCAAACTCAATCCCCTCGATGGAGTTCATAACCTAGTCTAGTTCATAACCTAGTCTAGTTCATAACCTAGTCTAGTTCATAACCTAGTCTAGTTCATAACCTAGTCTAGTTCATAACCTAGCCCAGAGCCCCCAAGACAACAGGCAGGGCTGGCTCCACTTGCTTACACACCCAGATAGCATGTGACATATTTAACCAGTGTTTTTTCCCCTTCTCCTCTCCTCTGTATACTTCCATCCTTTCCTCAGAGAGCTTCAGATAACACCGTAGAGGGAGAATCACTTGGTCGTCAAGCCCTGAGACTCACTCGGTCTTCAAGCCCTGAAGCTCACTCGGTCATCAAGCCCTGAAGCTCACTCGGTCATCAAGCCCTGAGACTCACTCGGTCATCAAGCCCTGAGACTCACTCGGTCATCAAGCCCTGAGACTCACTCGGTCATCAAGCACTGAGACTCACTCGGTCATCAAGCCCTGAGACTCACTCGGTCATCAAGCCCTGAGACTCACTCGGTCATCAAGCACTGAGACTCACTCGGTCATCAAGCCCTGTGACTCACTCGGTCATCAAGCCCTGAAGCTCACTCGGTCATCAAGCCCTGAGGCTCACTCGGTCATCAAGCCGCCCTGAGACTCACTCGGTCATCAAGCCCTGAGACTCACTCGGTCATCAAGCCCTGAGACTCACTCGGTCATCAAGCCCTGAGACTCACTCGGTCATCAAGCCCTGAGACTCACTCGGTCATCAAGCCCTGAGACTCACTCGGTCATCAAGCCCTGAGACTCACTCGGTCATCAAGCCCTGAGACTCACTCGGTCATCAAGCCCTGAGAATAGATCGAAGCCCTGCTTTATTTTACACATCATTTACTTTCTACTTCTTAGCCATTTCAAGATTTAGTTTAATTCAAATATAATCTTCAAATTAAAAATGTATGTGTTGAATTCACATCTCCATCACAACCAAAACATGTAAATGAAAGAATAGGACTATATCAAATCAAATTTAAATTTAAATGCACTTGAATTTGATATGATTCAGTCCTATTCCTTAACTTAGATTTTCAGTTGAGATGGTAGACATGAATCCAACATATCAATTAGTAATATGTAGAAAAACTGGAATTAAAGCCAGATTAAAGTTTGTTTAGAAAAACATATCCTTCAAATGCTGATATTTTGTTCTGTTGAAAACTAAACATAATTCATTTTCACTTTTGCAATACAGTAAATAGTCTATTAACTTGTCGACAAGTTAACAAATGACGTCTCCAGCTAAACCAACAATAAAAGTTAAAGAATAAGATTAAGATTAAGATTAATAATAAGATTAATAAGATTAAGATTAAGATTAATAATAAGATTAATAAGATTAAGATTAAGATTAATAATAAGATTAATAAGATTAAGATTAAGATTAATAATAAGATTAATAAGATTAAGATTAAGATTAATAATAAGATTAATAAGATTAAGATTAAGATTAATAATAAGATTAATAAGATTAAGCTCAGATGAAAGTATCCAAGAATTTAACACATCTCTTTTAAATATTGACATTTAGTTGCGTTGTCAAACAAACACAATTCAATATTACTTTTGTAAGAAAGTAAATCGACTAAAGTTAAAACTTCTTCAGGATTGGTGGGTCCCCTGAGGGACAGTTGAGCTAACGTAGGCTATTGCGATTAGCATGAGGTTGTAAGTAACAAGAACATTTCCCAGGACACTGACATATCTGATATTGGCAGAAAGCTTACATGTGTGTTAATCTAACTGCACTGTCCAATTTACAGTAACTATTACAGTGAAAGAATACCATGCTATTGTTTGAGAAGAGTGCACAGTTTTGAACATGAAAAGTTATTAATAAACAAATTAGGAACATTTGGGCAGTCTTGATACAAACATTTGAACAGAAATGCAATGGTTCATTGGATCAGTCTGAAACGTTGCACATACACTGTTGCCTTCTAGTGGCCAAAATCTAAATTGCACCTGGGCTGGAATACATTATGGCCTTTCTCTTGCATTTCAAAGATGGTGGTACAAAAAAACATGTTTTCTTTGTATTATCTTTTACCAGATCTAATGTGTTATATTCTCCTACATTCCTTTGCATATTCTTGCTTCGTGGCCTGAGCTATAGGCAGTGTCTTTGGAAGTGTCTTATTTTGAATTGTCTGTTTTTTGAAGTGTCTTTTTTTGAAGTGTCTTTTTTATATCTAGGAGATAAAAGAAAGCTCAGGAAATGTAGTTTTTTTTGGACACATATTTAACCCCTTCTATTTGTTGGCACAAAACTACCTTCATTCGTTTGTATGGGTCACCTTGAGACCTGTGACACTTGTGGAGGTCGAAGAGCAAAAAGGGAAAAGACAAATCTGACTTGTTGGCTGGATTCACAACGAGTGTAGCTTTAATTCAGTACCCTGCATGTGTATTTTAATGAACGTTTGAGTTTTAACGAGTGCTATTAGCATTTAGCATAGCGCATTTGCATTTCCAGATGTCTAGATGGGACGCCTGCGTGTCGGGTGGAGGTAAGAGGTTAAAAACAATATGCTACTTATTATTTATCGATAAAATATTTGGCAGAACTAATTTAATGTTATCCCTCTACACATTTATTACGGGATCCACCCCTGTATTAGCCTAATGATCTGTGAGTGGAGAAGAGTACATTTCCTCGTTCACAATTATTGGCACCAAAATAGTTTTTATTTATTTACATGAAGATTGACCAGGTAGATGGGCATTTTTCCATTCACTGTAATGGGGGGGATCGTGTTTTCTGCAAACAATGCCTGTAGTACCGCGGTCGGCCTTGATTTTTTCCGTGGCTTCAATGATAGGGGGCAGACGTTCTCCCCTGCTCTAGATACCATCCTTGGATGCTCCACGGCAGGCTTGGTCCTAAGCCACCTGGGTAATGTCCAAGCCCGAGGCTGAAGCTCCTTCTGGGTCCTCTCAGCTCAGTTCATCCCCCCCTCTGTTTCCTTTTTGGGAACACAAAGAAGAGAAACTTTATTTTTTTAAACATTGAATACACAGCAAAATAATAGAATTTAGAGCTGCAGGCTAATAGAATCTAGAGCTGCAGGCTAATAGAATTTAGAGCTGCATATACTACAGGCTAATAGAATTTAGAGCTGGAAATACTACAGGCTAATAGAATTTAGAGCTGGAAATACTACAGGCTAATAGAATTTAGAGCTGCATATACTACAGGCTAATAGAATTTAGAGCTGGAAATACTACAGGCTAATAGAATTTAGAGCTGCATATACTACAGGCTAATAGAATTTAGAGCTGCAGGCTAATAGAATTTAGAGCTGCATATACTACAGGCTAATAGAATTTAGAGCTGCATATACTACAGGCTAATAGAATTTAGAGCTGCAGGCTAATAGAATTTGAGTTGAAAAATACAGTGCCTCAAGTCATTTCAGTATATATATATATATATATATATATATAATTATTTTTTTAAACAATGGACCTAGCGTAACAACATTTTGCAAAAAAATAATTTACTTTACTTTAGGAATATATGTTATCTTGGCAATAAACCAATTTCTTCACACAATGTTAAAATTGCTGATACATGCACCACTTCCTACATTAGTTTGACTGTATCTCTCCAGACGAATCAGAGACCATGGCTAGGTCTGAATATTGTTTACACAGGGAACATACTGACTGTATCTCTCCAGACTAATCATAGACCTTGGCTAGGTCTGAATACTGTTCACACAGAGATCATACTGTAATCACAGACCTTGGCTAGGTCTGAATACTGTTCACACAGAGATCATACTGTAATCACAGACCTTGGCTAGGTCTGAATACTGTTCACACAGAGATCATACTGTAATCACAGACTGTGGCTAGGTCTGAATACTGTTCACACAGAGATCATACTGTAATCACAGACTGTGGCTAGGTCTGAATACTGTTCACACAGAGATCATACTGTAATCACAGACTGTGGCTAGGTCTGAATACTGTTCACACAGAGATCATACTGTAATCACAGACCTTGGCTAGGTCTGAATACTGTTCACACAGAGATCATACTGTAATCACAGACTGTGGCTAGGTCTGAATACTGTTCACACAGAGATCATACTGTAATCACAGACTGTGGCTAGGTCTGAATACTGTTCACACAGAGATCATACTGTAATCACAGACCGTGGCTAGGTCTGAATACTGTTCACACAGAGATCATACTGTAATCACAGACCGTGGCTAGGTCTGAATACTGTTCACACAGAGATCATACTGTAATCACAGACCTTGGCTAGGTCTGAATACTGTTCACACAGAGATCATACTGTAATCACAGACTGTGGCTAGGTCTGAATACTGTTCACACAGAGATCATACTGTAATCACAGACCGTGGCTAGGTCTGAATACTGTTCACACAGAGATCATACTGTAATCACAGACCGTGGCTAGGTCTGAATACTGTTCACACAGAGATCATACTGTAATCACAGACCGTGGCTAGGTCTGAATACTGTTCACACAGAGATCATACTGTAATCACAGACTGTGGCTAGGTCTGAATACTGTTCACACAGAGATCATACTGTAATCACAGACCTTTCATATCCAAAATAAAGGAAAACAGTTCATGCTGTTTTTACACAAATGAGCTTGTTTTAGTTTCTTATACAAAGCAATATGTCCCACTAAAGTTAAAATGTTTTGCTTACAAATCAACAATTATTTTGTCCTAACTTAAACATCTTATTTTTTGAGGTAACTGAGCTTAATTGAGTTGGTTGTGTGACCGTTTACACAATTAGATGTTTTCACAGTTGCCTCTCTGTCATTTATGATCATTTGAACAACTTGGCCATGTTCTGTTATAATCTCCACCCGGCACAGCCAGAAGAGGACTGGCCACCCCTCATACCCTGGTTCCTCTCTAGGTTTCTTCCTAGGTTTTAGCCTTTCTAGGGAGTTTTTCCTAGCCACCGTGCTTCTACATCTACATTGTTTGCTGTTTGGGGTTTCAGGATGGGTTTCTGTACAGGACTTTGAGATATCAGCTGATGTACGAAGGGCTCAATAAATACAATTGATTTGATGTAGCATAATGTACTGTAATGTCATGTAGCATAATGTACTGTAATGTCATGTAGCATAATGTACTGTAATGTCATGTAGCATAATGTTCTGTAATGTCATGTAGCATAATGTACTGTAATGTCATGTAGCATAATGTTCTGTAATGTCATGTAGCATAATGTACTGTAATGTCATATAGCATAATGTTCTGTAATGTCATGTAGCATAATGTTCTGTAATGTTATGTAGCATAATGTTCTGTAATGTCATGTAGCATAATGTTCTGTAATGTCATGTAGCATAATGTACTGTAATGTCATATAGCATAATGTTCTGTAATGTCATGTAGCATAATGTTCTGTAATGTTATGTAGCATAATGTTCTGTAATGTCATGTAGCATAATGTTCTGTAATGTCATGTAGCATAATGTTCTGTAATGTCATATAGCATAATGTTCTGTAATGTCATGTAGCATAATGTTCTGTAATGTCATGTAGCATAATGTTCTGTAATGTCATGTAGCATAATGTTCTGTAATGTCATGTAGCATAATGTTCTGTAATGTCATGTAGCATGATGTAATGTCATGTAGCATAATGTTCTGTAATGTCATGTAGCATAATGTACTGTAATGTCATATAGCATGATGTAATGTCATGTAGCATAATGTTCTGTAATGTCATATAGCATGATGTAATGTCATGTAGCATAATGTTCTGTAATGTCATGTAGCATAATGTTCTGTAATGTCATGTAGCATAATGTTCTGTAATGTCATGTAGCATGATATAATGTCATGTAGCATAATGTTCTGTAATGTCATGTAGCATAATGTACTGTAATGTCATGTAGCATGACATAATGTCATGTAGCATAATGTTCTGTAATGTCATATAGCATGATGTAATGTCATGTAGCATAATGTTCTGTAATGTCATGTAGCATAATGTTCTGTAGTGTCATGTAGCATAATGTTCTGTAATGTCATGTAGCATGATATAATGTCATGTACCATAATGTTCTGTAATGTCATGTAGCATAATGTACTGTAATGTCATGTATCAGGATAAAGGATAGGATAAAGTAATCCTTCTCACCCCCCCCTTAAAAGATTTAGAAGCACTATTGTAAAGTGGCTGTTCCACTGGATGTCATAAGGTGAATGCACCAATTTGTAAGTCGCTCTGGATAAGAGCGTCTGCTAAATGACTTAAATGTAATGTAAATGTATCATAATGTTCTGTAATGTCATGTAGCATAATGTTCTGTAATGTCATGTAGCATAATGTTATGTAATGTCATGTAGCATAATGTACTGTAATGTCATGTAGCATGATATAATGTCATGTAGCATAATGTTCTGTAATGTCATGTAGCATAATGTACTGTAATGTCATGTAGCATGATATAATGTCATGTAGCATAATGTTCTGTAATGTCATGTAGCATAATGTACTGTAATGTCATGTAGCATGATATAATGTCATGTAGCATAATGTTCTGTAATGTCATGTAGCATAATGTACTGTAATGTCATGTAGCATGATATAATGTCATGTAGCATAATGTACTGTAATGGCATGTAGCATAATGTTCTGTAATGTCATGTAGCATGATATAATGTCATGTAGCATAATGTTCTGTAATGTCATGTAGCATAATGCTCTGTAATGTCATGTTGCATAATGTTCTGTAATGTTATGTAGCATAATGTTCTGTAATGTCATGTAGCATAATGTTCTGTAATGGTTGTTGGTGGTACACAGTATTTAAGAGAGTTGGATTATCATCCTGAGTATTTTGCCAAAGATAAGAACAATATCTTATCTTTAAAAATGTGCCTTGTCACCTAAAACACTCAAACGTTTAGATGCACAATCGAGAGCATCCTGTTGGGCTGTATCACCACCTGGTACGGCAATTGCACCTCCCTCAACCGCAAGGCTCTCCACAGGGTAGTGAGGTCTGCACAATGCATCACCGGGGGCAAACTACCTGCCCTACAGGACACCTACAGCACCTGATGTCACAGGAAGGCCAAAAAGATCATCAAGGACAACAACCACCTGAGCCACTGCCTGTTCACCCCGTTATCATCCAGAAGGTGAGGTCAGTACAGTTGCATCAAAGCGGGGACCGAGAATCTGATAAACAGCTTATATCTCAAGGCCTTTAGACTGTTAAACAGCCACCACTAACATAGAGAGGCTGCTGCCAACACACAGACTCAAATCTCTGCCCACTTAAATAAATGGATTTAATAAAGTTATCACTTTAAATGTCAATTTAAATAACGCCACTTTATATAATGTTTACATATCCTACATTACTCATCTCATATGTACAGTATATACTGTATTTTATACCATCTACTGCATCTTGCCTATGCCGTTCGGTCATCACTCATCCATATATTTATATGTACATATTCTCATTCACCCCTTTACATTTGTGTGTATAAGGTAGTTGTTGTGAATTTGTTAGATTACTTGATAGATATTACCGCACGGTCGGAACTAGAAGCACAAGCATTTCACTACACCTGCAATAACATCTGCTAAGCATGTGTATGTAACCAATAACATTTGATTTGATAAACGCTTGTGTACTTACAAAGTATCACATTACTCTCTTGCTAACTACTTAGCTTATAAAAAACTTCTTTTTTTGTGTCATTTCAGCCACCCCTGATATACAACAGGATGTGATGACAGAGGATGGCTTCTATAAAATGACATTATTTTTGCTGGACCACAAACCTTCACATAGCCTTGTATAGCCGATTGGTAGAATTTCGTAAAAGTTGTGAAACACCATTTAGTTTTATTTTAGATTACAGTCAAGGAATACCTCTGTACAAGCCTTACTAGAAAGCAGAAACCTAATATTTATTTATTTACATTCATCTGGAATTACACACATCTCAATAATCTTGATTTCACCAATTTAGATTCAAATATTAGAACCCTTCAATGAAAGTTTTGAGCAACTGTCCGTCAAACTAGTTGAAGTAAGTATCTAGTTGAAGTAAGTAACTAGTTGAAGTATGTAACTAGTTGAAATATCTAGTTGAAGTAAGTAACTAGTTGAAATATCTAGTTGAAGTAAGTATCTAGTTGAAGTAAGTAACTAGTTGAAGTAAGTAACTAGTTGAAATATCTAGTTGAAGTAAGTAACTAGTTGAAATATCTAGTTGAAGTAAGTATCTAGTTGAAGTAAGTAACTAGTTAAAGTAACTAGGTGAAGTAAGTAACTATGTGAATTAAGTAACTAGTTGAAGTAAGTAACTAGTTGAAGTAAGTATCTAGTTGAAGTAAGTAACTAGTTGAAGTAAGTAACTAGTTGAAATATCTAGTTGAAGTAAGTATCTAGTTGAAGTAAGTAACTAGTTAAAGTAACTAGGTGAAGTAAGTAACTATGTGAATTAAGTAACTAGTTGAAGTATCTAGTTGAAGTAAGTAACTATGTGAATTAAGTAACTAGTTGAAGTAAGTAACTAGTTGAAGTAAGTAACTAGTTGAAGTAAGTAACTAGCTGAAGTAAGTAACTAGTTGAAGTAAGTAACTTGTTGAAGTAAGTAACTAGTTGAAGTATCTAGTTGAAGTAAGTAACTAGTTGAAGTAAGTATCTAGTTGAAGTATCTAGTTGAAGTAAGTAACTAGTTGAAGTAAGTAACTAGTTGAAGTATCTAGTTGAAGTAAGTAACTAGTTGAAGTAAGTAACTAGTTGAAGTATCTAGTTGAAGTATCTAGTTGAAGTAAGTAACTAGTTGAAGTAAGTAACTAGTTGAAGTATATAGTTGAAGTAAGTAACTAGTTGAAGTAAGTATCTAGTTGAAGTATCTAGTTGAAGTAAGTAACTAGTTGAAGTAAGTAACTAGTTGAAGTATCTAGTTGAAGTATCTAGTTGAAGTAAGTAACTAGTTGAAGTATCTAGTTGAAGTAAGTAACTAGTTGAAGTAAGTAACTAGTTGAAGTATCTAGTTGAAGTATCTAGTTGAAGTAAGTAACTAGTTGAAGTATATAGTTGAAGTAAGTAACTAGTTGAAGTAAGTATCTAGTTGAAGTATCTAGTTGAAGTAAGTAACTAGTTGAAGTAAGTAACTAGTTGAAGTAAGTAACTAGTTGAAGTAAGTAACTAGTTGAAGTATCTAGTTGAAGTAAGTAACTAGTTGAAGTAAGTATCTAGTTGAAGTAAGTAACTAGTTGAAGTAAGTAACTAGTTGAAGTAAGTAACTAGTTGAAGTATCTAGTTGAAGTATCTAGTTGAAGTAAGTAACTAGTTGAAGTATCTAGTTGAAGTAAGTAACTAGTTGAAGTAAGTAACTAGTTGAAGTAAGTAACTAGTTGAAGTAAGTATCTAGTTGAAGTAAGTAACTAGTTGAAGTATCTAGTTGAAGTAAGTAACTAGTTCAAGTAAGTAACTAGTTGAAGTAAGTATCTAGTTGAAGTATCTAGTTGAAGTAAGTAACTAGTTGAAGTAAGTAACTAGTTGAAGTAAGTATCTAGTTGAAGTAAGTAACTAGTTGAAGTATCTAGTTGAAGTAAGTAACTACATTTACATTTACATCAAATCAAATCAAATTTTATTTGTCACATACACATGGTTAGCAGATGTTAATGCGAGTGTAGCGAAATGCTTGTCATTTAGCAGACGCTCTTATCCAGAGCGACTTACAAATTGGTGCATTCACCTTATGACATCCAGTGGAACAGTCACTTTACAATAGTGCATCTAAATCTTAAGGGGGGGTGAGAGGGATTACTTATCCTATCCTAGGTATTCCTTAAAGAGGTGGGGTTTCAGGTGTCTCCGGAAGGTGGTGATTGACTCCGCTGTCCTGGCGTCGTGAGGGAGTTTGTTCCACCATTGGGGGGCCAGGGCAGCGAACAGTTTTGACTGGGCTGAGCGGGAGCTGTACTTCCTCAGTGGTAGGGAGGCGAGCAGGCCAGAGGTGGATGAACGCAGTGCCCTTGTTTGGGTGTAGGGCCTGATCAGAGCCTGGAGGTACTGAGGTGCCGTTCCCCTCACAGCTCCGTAGGCAAGCACCATGGTCTTGTAGCGGATGCGAGCTTCAACTGGAAGCCAGTGGAGAGAACGGAGGAGCGGGGTGACGTGAGAGAACTTGGGAAGGTTGAACACCAGACGGGCTGCAGCATTCTGGATGAGTTGAAGGGGTTTAATGGCACAGGCAGGGAGCCCAGCCAACAGCGAGTTGCAGTAATCCAGACAGGAGATGACAAGTGCCTGGATTAGGACCTGCGCCGCTTCCTGTGTGAGGCAGGGTCGTACTCTGCGGATGTTGTAGAGCATGAACCTACAGGAACGGGCCACCGCCTTGATGTTGGTTGAGAACGATAGGGTGTTGTCCAGGATCACGCCAAGGTTCTTGGCGCTCTGGGAGGAGGACACAATGGAGTTGTCAACCGTGATGGCGAGATCATGGAACGGGCAGTCCTTCCCTGGGAGGAAGAGCAGCTCCGTCTTGCCGAGGTTCAGCTTGAGGTGGTGCTCCGTCATCCACACTGATATGTCTGCCAGACATGCAGAGATGCGATTCGCCACCTGGTCATCAGAAGGGGGAAAGGAGAAGATTAATTGTGTGTCGTTTGCATAGCAATGATAAGAGAGACCATGTGAGGTTATGACAGAGCCAAGTGACTTGGTGTATAGCGAGAATAGGAGAGGGCCAAGAACAGAGCCCTGGGGGACACCAGTGGTGAGAGCGCGTGGTGAGGAGACAGATTCTCGCCACGCCACCTGGTAGGAGCGACCTGTCAGGTAGGACGCAATCCAAGCGTGGGCCGCGCCGGAGATGCCCAACTCGGAGAGGGTGGAGAGGAGGATCTGATGGTTCACAGTATTGAAGGCAGCCGATAGATCTAGAAGGATGAGAGCAGAGGAGAGAGAGTTAGCTTTAGCAGTGCGGAGCGCCTCCGTGATACAGAGGAGAGCAGTCTCAGTTGAATGACTAGTCTTGAAACCTGACTGATTTGGATCAAGAAGGTCATTCAGAGAGAGATAGCGGGAGAGCTGGCCAAGGACGGCACGTTCAAGAGTTTTGGAGAGAAAAGAAAGAAGGGATACTGGTCTGTAATTGTTGACATCGGAGGGATCGAGTGTAGGTTTTTTCAGAAGGGGTGCAACTCTCGCTCTCTTGAAGACGGAAGGGACGTAGCCAGCGGTCAGGGATGAGTTGATGAGCGAGGTGAGGTAAGGGAGAAGGTCTCCGGAAATGGTCTGGAGAAGAGAGGAGGGGATAGGGTCAAGCGGGCAGGTTGTTGGGCGGCCGGCCGTCACAAGACGCGAGATTTCATCTGGAGAGAGAGGGGAGAAAGAGGTCAGAGCACAGGGTAGGGCAGTGTGAGCAGAACCAGCGGTGTCGTTTGACTTAGCAAACGAGGATCGGATGTCGTTGACCTTCTTTTCAAAATGGTTGACGAAGTCATCTGCAGAGAGGGAGGAGGGGGGGGAGGGGGAGGAGGATTCAGGAGGGAGGAGAAGGTGGCAAAGAGCTTCCTAGGGTTAGAGGCAGATGCTTGGAATTTAGCGTGGTAGAAAGTGGCTTTAGCAGCAGAGACAGAGGAGGAAAATGTAGAGAGGAGGGAGTGAAAGGATGCCAGGTCCGCAGGGAGGCGAGTTTTCCTCCATTTCCGCTCGGCTGCCCGGAGCCCTGTTCTGTGAGCTCGCAATGAGTCATCGAGCCACGGAGCGGGAGGGGAGGACCGAGCCGGCCTGGAGGATAGGGGACCTAGAGAGTCAGGGGATGCAGAGAGGGAGGAGAGGAGGGTTGAGGAGGCAGAATCAGGAGATAGGTGGGAGAAGGTTTGAGCGGAGGGAAGAGATGATAGGATGGAAGAGGAGAGAGTAGCGGGGGAGAGAGAGCGAAGGTTGGGACGGCGCGATACCATCCGAGTAGGGGCAGTGTGGGAGGTGTTGGATGAGAGCGAGAGGGAAAAGGATACAAGGTAGTGGTCGGAGACTTGGAGGGGAGTTGCAATGAGGTTAGTGGAAGAACAGCATCTAGTAAAGATGAGGTCGAGCGTATTGCCTGCCTTGTGAGTAGGGGGGGAAGGTGAGAGGGTGAGGTCAAAAGAGGAGAGGAGTGGAAAGAAGGAGGCAGAGAGGAAAGAGTCAAAGGTAGACGTGGGGAGGTTAAAGTCGCCCAGAACTGTGAGAGGTGAGCCGTCCTCAGGAAAGGAGCTTATCAAGGCATCAAGCTCATTGATGAACTCTCCGAGGGAACCTGGAGGGCGATAAATGATAGTTGAACTAGTTGAAGTAAGTATCTAGTTGAAGTAAGTAACTAGTTGAAGTAAGTAACTAGTTGAAGTATCTAGTTGAAGTAAGTAACTAGTTGAAGTAAGTAACTAGTTGAAGTAAGTATCTAGTTGAAGTAAGTAACTAGTTGAAGTAAGTAACTAGTTGAAGTAAGTATCTAGTTGAAGTAAGTAACTAGTTGAAGTAAGTATCTAGTTGAAGTATCTAGTTGAAGTAAGTAACTAGTTGAAGTAAGTAACTAGTTGAAGTAAGTATCTAGTTGAAGTAAGTAACTAGTTGAAGTAAGTAACTAGTTGAAGTATCTAGTTGAAGTAAGTAACTATTTGAAGTAAGTATCTAGTTGAAGTATCTAGTTGAAGTATCTAGTTGAAGTAAGTAACTAGTTGAAGTAAGTATCTAGTTGAAGTAAGTAACTAGTTGAAGTAAGTATCTAGTTGAAGTAAGTAACTAGTTGAAGTAAGTATCTAGTTGAAGTAAGTAACTAGTTGAAGTAAGTAACTAGTTGAAGTAAGTAACTAGTTGAAGTAAGTATCTAGTTGAAGTAAGTAACTAGTTGAAGTAAGTATCTAGTTGAAGTAAGTAACTAGTTGAAGTAAGTAACTAGTTGAAGTAAGTAACTAGTTGAAGTTTATTATTTATTTATTTTTATTTTTATTTCACCTTTATTTAACCAGGTAGGCTAGTTGAGAACAAGTTCTCATTTGCAACTGCGACCTGGCCAAGATAAAGCATAGCAGTGTGAACAGACAACACAGAGTTACAAATGGAGTAAACAATTAACAAGTGAATAACACAGTAGAAAAAAATGGGCAGTCTATATACAATGTGTGCAAAAGGCATGAGGAGGTAGGCGAATAATACAATTTTGCAGATTAACACTGGAGTGATAAATGATCAGATGGTCATGTACAGGTAGAGATATTGGTGTGCAAAAGAGCAGAAAAGTAAATAAATAAAAAAACAGTGTAAAAACAGTATGGGAATGAGGTAGGTGATAATGGGTGGGCTATTTACCACTAGACTATGTACAGCTGCAGCGATCGGTTAGCTGCTTGGATAGCTGATGTTTGAAGTTGGTGAGGGAGATAAAAGTCTCCAACTTCAGCGATTTTTGCAGTTCGTTCCAGTCACAGGCAGCAGAGTACTGGAACGAAAGGCGGCCAAATGAGGTGTTGGCTTTAGGGATGATCAGTGAGATACACCTGCTGGAGCGCGTGCTACGGATGGGTGTTGCCATCGTGACCAGTGAACTGAGATAAGGCGGAGCTTTACCTAGCATGGACTTGTAGATGACCTGGAGCCAGTGGGTCTGGCAACGAATATGTAGCGAGGGCCAGCCGACTAGAGCATACAAGTCGCAATGGTGGGTGGTATAAGGTGCTTTAGTGACAAAACGGATGGCACTGTGATAGACTGCATCCAGTTTGCTGAGTAGAGTGTTGGAAGCCATTTTGTAGATGTCATCGCCGAAGTCGAGGATCGGTAGGATAGTCAGTTTTACTAGGGTAAGCTTGGCGGCGTGAGTGAAGGAGGCTTTGTTGCGTAATAGAAAGCCGACTCTTGATTTGATTTTCGATTGGAGATGTTTGATGTGAGTCTGGAAGGAGAGTTTGCAGTCTAGCCAGACACCTAGGTACTTATAGATGTCCACATATTCAAGGTCGGAACCATCCAGGGTGGTGATGCTAGTCGGGCATGCGGGTGCAGGCAGCGATCGGTTGAAAAGCATGCATTTGGTTTTACTCGCGTTTAAGAGCAGTTGGAGGCCACGGAAGGAGTGCTGTATGGCATTGAAGCTCGTTTGGAGGTTAGATAGCACAGTGTCCAATGACGGCCCGAAAGTATATAGAATGGTGTCGTCTGCGTAGAGGTGGATCAGGGAATCGCCCGCAGCAAGAGCAACATCATTGATATATACAGAGAAAAGAGTCGGCCCGAGAATTGAACCCTGTGGCACCCCCATAGACTGCCAGAGGACCGGACAGCATGCCCTCCGATTTGACACACTGAACTCTGTCTGCAAAGTAATTGGTGAACCAGGCAAGGCAGTCATCCGAAAAACCGAGGCTATTGAGTCTGCCGATAAGAATATGGTGATTGACAGAGTCGAAAGCCTTGGCGAGGTCGATGAAGACGGCTGCACAGTACTGTCTTTTATCGATGGCGGTTATGATATCGTTTAGTACCTTGAGTGTGGCTGAGGTGCACCCGTGACCGGCTCGGAAACCAGATTGCATAGCGGAGAAGGTACGGTGGGATTCGAGATGGTCAGTGACCTGTTTGTTGACTTGGCTTTCGAAGACCTTAGATAGGCAGGGCAGGATGGATATAGGTCTGTAACAGTTTGGGTCCAGGGTGTCTCCCCCTTTGAAGAGGGGGATGACTGCGGCAGCTTTCCAATCCTTGGGGATCTCAGACGATTTGAAAGAGAGGTTGAACAGGCTGGTAATAGGGGTTGCGACAATGGCGGCAGATAGTTTCAGAAATAGAGGGTCCAGATTGTCAAGCCCAGCTGATTTGTACGGGTCCAGGTTTTTCAGCTCTTTCAGAACATCTGCTATCTGCATGTGGGTAAAGGAGAACCTGGAGAGGCTTGGGCGAGGAGCTGCGGGGGGGGGGGGGGGGGGAGCTGTTGGCCGAGGTTGGAGTAGCCAGGCGGAAGGCATGGCCAGCCGTTGAGAAGTGCTTATTGAAGTTTCCGATAATCATGGATTTATCGGTGGAGACCGTGTTACCTAGCCTCAGTGCAGTGGGCAGCTGGGAGGAGGTGCTCTTGTTCTCCATGGACTTCACAGTGTCCCAGAACGTTTTGGAGTTGGAGCTACAGGATGCAAACTTCTGCCTGAAGAAGCTGGCCTTAGCTTTCCTGACTGACTGAGTGTATTGGTTCCTGACTTCCCTGAACAGTTGCATATCACGGGGGCTATTCGATGCTATTGCAGTCCGCCACAGGATGTTTTTGTGCTGGTCGAGGGCGGTCAGGTCTGGAGTGAACCAAGGGCTGTATCTGTTCTTGGTTCTGCATTTTTTGAACGGAGCATGCTTATCTAAAATGGCGAGGAAGTTACTTTTAAAGAATGACCAGGCATCCTCAACTGACGGGATGAGGTCAATGTTGAAGTAAGTAACTAGTTGATGTAAGTAACTAGTTGAAGTAAGTAACTAGTTGATGTAAGTAACTAGTTGAAGTAAGTAACTAGTTAATAACTGTCACAAATGAGATTCCACCTTTGAAAACTCAGATCGGTGTCATTATAGCTAGAAATAGATACTGTATATCTCACCCTGAAAAGCCTGTCCACTGCGGTACATCACAGGGGCAGATCATTGTTCGATAAGGGTGTGGTTTGATCTTGCCCAGTTTCTAAAAGGTTACCTTTCTGTGTCATTCAGGGCGTCCTCTTTGCCATGTGAAGGTTGGCTTGCCTTTCGGGAGATGCGAGAGCTGTTGATGGTTTTAAAACTATGCAGGAATTGGTGGCCTAAATACAGACGAAATGACTGTTGCATCACTATGTTGTTATCTTATTCCCTCCACTTCCTGATTGGACATAACTGTGTTTGTAGTTTAGTAGCCAGGAACTTAACTCATGTGTAAAAACAGTGGTGTAGATTAACTACGGTAGGAGTGTTTGTCATTGGATAACCCCCCACGTTACATTCAGCATTGAGGAAATCAAAAAGCGTACTTTATCATTTCTCACTGTAAGTTTCAATGATCCAAGTGCAGCATAACAATATCATGAATAAATGGTAAAGACAATGGACAAACAGAAATATAATTTGTGGAAAGATTAAACGCTTCAGTGTACTCTTCCGGGTAGCTTTTCCTGTGCAAACAGAAGCAAACCATGATGAAACATTACAGACATAACCTGCAACATTGCACCTTAGGAAACCATGAATGTGTGTGTGTGTGTGTGTGTGTGTGTGTGTGTGTGTGTGTGTGTGTGTGTGTGTGTGTGTGTGTGTGTGTGTGTGTGTGTGTGTGTGTGTGTGTGTGTGTGTGTGTGTGTGTGTGTGTGTGTGTGTGTGTGTGTGTGTGTGTGTGTGTGTGTGTCCACAGACACGTGTGTAAATCCACGTGCGTCTCGCAAATCAAATGTGCCAGCCTTCCTTTTTTTCTCCACTGTTGCATTTTAATCAAAGAAGAAAGCACCTTTTTCTCTAAGAATGTGAATCTATCTAGAACCTAAAAGGATTCTTCAGCTGTCCCCAAGGCAGAACCCGTTGAAGAACCTTTTTTTTGTTGGTTCCAGGTAGAACCTTTTTTTTATGCCAGAAAGAAACCTTTTAGGTTCCATGTAGAACCCTTTTCACAGAGGGGGGGGGGTCCTTCTATGGGGACTAGCCGAAGGTCCCTTTCGGAACCCCTTTTTTTTCTAAGAGTGCAGGGTAGCTAATCGGAGTACAGGGTAGCTAGGCGGAGTGCAGGGTAGCTACTCGGAGTGCAGGGTAGCTACACGGAGTGCAGGGTAGCTACACGGAGTGCAGGGTAGCTACGCGGAGTGCAGGATAGCTACGCGGAGTGCAGGGTAGCTACTCGGAGTGCAGGGTAGCTACTCGGAGAGCAGGGTATCTAGGCGGAGTGCAGGGTAGATACTCGGAGTGCAGGGTAGCTATGCGGAGTGGAGGGTAGATGTCGGAGTGCAGGGTAGCTACTCGGAGTGCAGGGTAGCTACACGGAGTGCAGGGTAGCTACACAGAGTGCAGGGTAGCTAGGCAGAGTGCAGGGTAGCTACTCGGAGTGCAGGGTAGCTACGCAGAGTGGAGGGTAGCTACACGGAGTGCAGGGTAGATACTCGGAGTGCAGGGTAGCTAATCGGAGTGCAGGGTAGCTACTCGGAGTGCAGGGTAGTTACTCGGAGTGCAGGGTAGATACTCGGAGTGCAGGGTAGATACTCGGAGTGCAGGGTAGCTAATCGGAGTGCAGGGTAGCTAATCAGAGTGCAGGGTAGTTAGTCGGAGTGCAGGGTAGATACTCGGAGTGCAGGGTAGATACTCGGAGTGCAGGGTAGCTAATCGGAGTGCAGGGTAGCTACTCGGAGTGCAGGGTAGATACTCGGAGTGCAGGGTAGCTAATCGGAGTGCAGGGTAGCTAATCGGAGTGCAGGGTAGATACTCGGAGTGCAGGGTAGATACTCGGAGTGCAGGGTAGCTAATCGGAGTGCAGGGTAGCTACTCGGAGTGCAGGGTAGTTAATCGGAGTGCAGGGTAGATACTCGGAGTGCAGGGTAGCTAATCGGAGTGCAGGGTAGCTAATCGGAGTGCAGGGTAGCTACTCAGAGTGCAGGGTAGCTAATCGGAGTGCAGGGTAGCTACACGGAGTGCAGGGTATCTAGGCGGAGTGCAGGGTAGATACACGGAGTGCAGGGTAGCTACTCGGAGTGCAGGGTAGCTACGCAGAGTGCAGGGTAGCTACGCAGAGTGCAGGGTAGCTACACAGAGTGCAGGGTAGCTACTCGGAGTGCAGGGTAGCTACACGGAGTGCAGGGTAGCTAATCAGAGTGCAGGGTAGTTAATTGGAGTGCAGGGTAGATACTCGGAGTGCAGGGTAGATACTCGGAGTGCAGGGTAGCTAATCGGAGTGCAGGGTAGCTACTCGGAGTGCAGGGTAGCTACTCGGAGTGCAGGGTAGTTAATCGGAGTGCAGGGTAGATACTCGGAGTGCAGGGTAGCTAATCGGAGTGCAGGGTAGCTAATCGGAGTGCAGGGTAGCTAATCGGAGTGCAGGGTAGCTACTCGGAGTGCAGGGTAGCTAATCGGAGTGCAGGGTAGCTACACGGAGTGCAGGGTATCTAGGCGGAGTGCAGGGTAGATACACGGAGTGCAGGGTAGCTACTCGGAGTGCAGGGTAGCTACGCAGAGTGCAGGGTAGCTACGCAGAGTGCAGGGTAGCTACACAGAGTGCAGGGTAGCTACTCGGAGTGCAGGGTAGCTACACGGAGTGCAGGGTAGCTACGCAGAGTGCAGGGTAGCTACACGGAGTGCAGGGTAGCTACTCAGAGTGCAGGGTAGCTAGGCAGAGTGCAGGGTAGCTAGGCAGAGTGCAGGGTAGCTAGGCAGAGTGCAGGGTAGCTAGGGTAGCTACTCAGAATGCAGGGTAGCTACTCAGAATGCAGGGTAGCTAGGCAGAGTGCAGGGTAGCTAGGCAGAGTGCAGGGTAGCTAGGCAGAGTGCAGGGTAGCTACTCAGAATGCAGGGTAGCTAGGCAGAGTGCAGGGTAGCTAGGCAGAGTGCAGGGTAGCTAGGCAGAGTGCAGGGTAGCTACTCGGAGTGCAGGGTAGCTAGGCAGAGTGCAGGGTAGCTAGGCAGAGGGCAGGGTACCTACTCGGAGTGCAGGGTAGCTAGGCAGAGTGCAGGGTAGCTAGGCAGCGTAGCTAGGCAGAGTGCAGGGTAGCTAGGCGGAGTGCAGGGTAGCTAGGCAGAGTGCAGGGTAGCTAGGCAGAGTGCAGGGTAGCTAGGCAGAGTGCAGGGTAGCTACTCGGAGTGCAGGGTAGCTAGGCAGAGTGCAGGGTAGCTAGGCAGAGGGCAGGGTACCTACTCGGAGTGCAGGGTAGCTAGGCAGAGTGCAGGGTAGCTAGGCAGCGTAGCTAGGCAGAGTGCAGGGTAGCTAGGCGGAGTGCAGGGTAGCTAGGCAGAGTGCAGGGTAGCTAGGCAGAGTGCAGGGTAGCTAGGCAGAGTGCAGGGTAGCTAGGCAGAGTACAGGGTAGCTAGGCAGAGTGCAGGGTAGCTACTCGGAGTGCAGGGTAGCTAGGCAGAGTGCAGGGTAGGTAGGCAGAGTGCAGGGTACCTACTCGGAGTGCAGGGTAGCTAGGCAGAGTGCAGGGTAGCTAGGCAGAGTGCAGGGTAGCTAGGCAGAGTACAGGGTAGCTAGGCAGAGTGCAGGGTAGCTACTCGGAGTGCAGGGTAGCTAGGCAGAGTGCAGGGTAGCTAGGCAGAGGGCAGGGTACCTACTCGGAGTGCAGGGTAGCTAGGCAGAGTGCAGGGTAGCTAGGCAGCGTAGCTAGGCAGAGTGCAGGGTAGCTAGGCGGAGTGCAGGGTAGCTAGGCAGAGTGCAGGGTAGCTAGGCAGAGTGCAGGGTAGCTAGGCAGAGTGCAGGGTAGCTAGGCAGAGTACAGGGTAGCTAGGCAGAGTGCAGGGTAGCTACTCGGAGTGCAGGGTAGCTAGGCAGAGTGCAGGGTAGGTAGGCAGAGTGCAGGGTACCTACTCGGAGTGCAGGGTAGCTAGGCAGAGTGCAGGGTAGCTAGGCAGAGTGCAGGGTAGCTAGGCAGAGTGCAGGGTAGCTACTCGGAGTAGCTACCCTGCGCGGAGGAATTGACACATACTTGTACCTGTTATAAAGCAACATCCTTTTCCTCCATCTCCATCTGAGTCCATCAGCACACTGGGCTATAGCAGGTACTCCCACAACACCTACAAAATACTTCCCAAGATAATACTTACTCAAACAGCGTAGCTCATTCTGCAGCTGCGCCGGGGAAGATGGGGAATAGCAGTGTATCTCCCGTGGCAACTCCACAATGAAATGTTATTGTTAGTTGCAGGTCATTGTGAAATTGATGTGTCAGCGGCCATAACTGCTAATTAATTCACCATCTCAGAAAATAAGCCAGCGATGACACACACACACACACACACACACACACACACACACACACACACACACACACACACACACACACACACACACACACACACACACACACACACACACACACACACACACACACACACACACACACACACACACACACTCACACATTCAGTCTGTATTTAACCTGCTAGTGAAAGCTGTGCTGCTCGGGCGCGTTCCCATTATGACCGACTGCGTGTGGCTTTAATTATCAATTACGAGTGGAAGCAGCAGCAGCTGTTATGTCGATGCAAGAAGGTATCCTTCCGCCTGCCTTGACACATCGTGATGAAGTTGATGGTGGTCCTTCTGTAGCTCAGTTGGTAGAGCATGGTGCTTGTAACGCCAGGGTAGTGGGTCCGATCCCCGGGACCACCCATACGTAGAATGTATGCACACATGACTGTAAGTCGCTTTGGATAAAAGCGTCTGCTAAATGGCATATATTATTATTATTATATATTATTATTGATAAAGAGAATGACAGTGTGTTATTTAATGAAGAGCAGGCACTCACTGTTATTGCATGAACTATTGTCTTCCGACAGGTGGAGTCACACCTGCGACAGACTCGTCCCTCAACAGACAGTGCAGACGGATCGTCGCCCAATCAGATACAAGACCATGTTGATTAACGTGATCACATTCATGAGATCCTTTTTTAGTATCCATTGTTATTTTTTACTTTTTTAATTGTAAAGAATTTGCGCAACACTAACACACAATATGCAAACAAATGATAGACCAGCCCAATAGGTCATAACTAATAAAATAACAAGAGCAATAATCAACAAGACATACCATTATATTTACAGTGCAGTCCAGTGCAGTCCAGTACAGTCCAGTGCAGTTGTTCAATGCAGTACTGTGCAGTTCAGTGCATGTTGGTATAGGTTATACCTTCCTTCTAAAAGCAGGGGCTGTTGTATCCGTGGCTACGTGGCTGTAGTACACTCAGTGGGGACCAAACCAAACTGTAACCTACGTAGAATCGGTGACCCCACTTGCCTCCCCCCATGGCTGATGGTAGCCCCTTCCTCATGGCTGATGATAGCCCCTCCCTCATGGCTGATGATAGCCCCTCCCCCATGGCTGATGATAGCCCCTCCCCCATGGCTGATGATAGCACCTACCCCATGGCTGATGATAGCACCTACACCCATGGCTGATGATAGCCCCTCCCCCCATGGCTGATGATAGCACCTACACCCATGGCTGATGATAGCCCCTCCCCCCACGGCTGATGATATCACCTCTCGTCGTTCTATGCATGTACCTGGCATCATCAGATCACACTCCCTCATTAAATATCTCCTACTGAATTCCTCCTCCAGGTCAGTCCAATGAGTCATACTTTTATCCAGAACATTACATGACCCCCTACATGAACTGGAATCAAGATAAAACCCTGGAGCTCAGTACTGCAGTTCAATCACCTTCAAACACATAGGGACCATCCCAAATGGTACCCTATTCCCTATGTAGTGCACTACTTTCGACCAATAGGGATAAAGGGAATAGTCACACTAGTCACTTTAAAAATGCGATTTCAGATGTAGCCCCAGCCACGAGAGGCTGAGTACTGTAGACTCCTAGCTAACTCCATACAACTTAGTTTATACTGTAGCTCATACAAGCATTGCCTAGATCCATTAAACTCAACTCTGGAAACAAAGCCAGTTACGGTGATATTTTCATTGTTATCAAATCAAATCAAAGTTTGAGGAACTCTGGAGCTCTTTGGAGCTCTTTCAGAGTGACCATCAGGTTTTTGGTGACCTCTCTGACCTAGGCCCTTCGACCCCAATCACTCATTTTGGCCGGACAGCCAGCTATAGGAAGAGTCTTGTTGGTTCCAAACTTCTTCCAGTTAAGAATGATGTGTTCCAATGTTTTCTTGGGGACCGTCAATACTGCAGAATGATGGAGGCCACTGTGTTCTTGGGGACCTTCAATGCTGCAGAATGAGGGAGGCCACTGTGTTCTTGGGGACCTTCAATGCTGCAGAATGAGGGAGGCCACTGTGTTCTTTGGGACCTTCAATACTGCAAACATTTTTTGGTACCCTTCCCCAGATCTGTACTTTGACACAACCCTGTCTCAAAGCTATACGGACAATTCCTTTGACCTCGTGGCTTGTTTTTTGCTCTGACATGTAGTGTCAGCTGTGGGACCTTGTATAGGCAGGTTTGTGGTTTTCCAAATCATGCATTGACCACAGGTAGACCAATCAAGTTGTAGAAAAATCTCAGTGATGATCGATAGAAACAGGATGCACCTCAGCTCAATTTCGAGTCTCATAGCAAAGGGTCTGAATACCGTATATCTGGGTTTAAAAATATATATATTTGCAAACATTATCGTGTGTAGATTGATGGGGGATAAAACACTTTTTAAAACATTTTGGAATAAGACTGTAAAGTAACAAATTGTGAATGTCCTGAATGCTTGTTGAATGCACTGTATCTACATCAATTACCTTGTACTCCTGCACATGGACTCAGTACTGGTACCCCGTGTATATAGCCTAGTTACCATTACTCAGTACTGGTACCCCGTGTATATAGCCATGTTATTACCTCGTACTCCTGCACATGGACTCGGTACTGGTACCCCGTGTATATAGCCATGTTCTTACCTCGTACCCCTGCACATGGACTCAGTACTGGTACCCTGTGTATACAGCCATGTTATTACCTCGTACTCCTGCACATGGACTCAGTACTGGTACCCTGTGTATATAGCCATGTTATTACCTCGTACTCCTGCACATGGACTCAGTACTGGTACCCCGTGTTTATAGCCACAACACCGTCCGTATTGCTTAAGTATGCCAGAAGAAAACAATGAAAAATATGTTCATATTTTCACAGAATGAATAGGCATGATTATGCTCAGCACATTACTGAGCATTTACTGGGATGGACAAAGAGTGGAACAATTATACATTTTTTGTTCAAATAGAAACCATTGTGAAAAACATCTCAACAGCACAGCTACTGTGAGTGGAAAGATGATGACTCATCATGAGAAACATTACAGTAATCTGCTACCAAAACTGGCACTTAAGATACAAATGTATTGACAAGTAGGAAAGACAAGCAAATGTTGACAAGTAGTTCCACTGAGCATACAAGAGACAGAAACCTAGAATCCTAGAGTAGCTACCCCAGAATGCTTGTTTAATTGACAAATGAGGTTTGTTCCATGATAGAACAATCTTAACCAATTGATAACCCCGGCTAAGAACTTTGCTCTAAACTCAAAGGATCTCTCAGGAAGAAAAAAGTGTTTTTATTAAGAATCAAATTCACCATCAAGTGATTCTGTCTTTTTTTCTCTCTCTCTCTCTCTCTCTCTCTCTCTCTCTCTCTCTCTCTCTCTCTCTCTCTCTCTCTCTCTCTCTCTCTCTCTCTCTCTCTCTCTGTCTCTGTCTCTGTCTCTGTCTCTCTCTGTCTCTCTCTGTCTCTCTCTCTCTCTCTCTTTCTCTCTCTCTCTCTGACATCCCACTCTCTGTTTTGTCTCTCCCCCACCTGTCTCTGATGTCCCACTCTCTGTTTTGTCTCTCCCTTTCACACATTTCTCTCTTCCCCTCCATGTTCACATTGACGTTTGGCATTTGGTATGACTCTTATCCAGAGCAATTTACAGTAGTGAGTGGATACAGTTTCATAATTTTGTTTCCACCCCCTCCCCCATTTTCTCCCTCCCGATCTCAATTAACAAAAAAAAAACCTGCCATTCGACTAGACCACCCCTCTTTCTCTCCTTCCCCCCCTCTCCTCTGCTCCTTCCTTCACTACACAATATTAGAGGAGTGGGGGTTGACTCTAGACACTAGACTGTGTGTCCTTAGCGAATCAGGTTTGCGCTGCTCTGTGATCAAATAAAACAAAATAAAATTGTATTTGTCACATGCGCCGAATACAGAATCAAGGCAGAGGTCAAAACTGGGAAGACTATCAAAAAGAGAATAGCAAACGGAGTACATTAAAAACACGCTGGTTGACTTGACTAACATAAAAGACGAACTGGCACTGAGAGACAGGAATCACAGAGATAAATACACTGGTACAGAGAGACAGGAATCACAGAGATAAATACACTGGTACAGAGAGACAGGAAACACAGGGATAAATACACTGGTACAGAGAGACAGGAAACATACGGATAAATACACTGGTACAGAGAGACAGGAAACACAGGGATAAATACACTGGTACAGAGAGACAGGAAACACAGGGATAAATACACTGGTACAGAGAGACAGGAAACATACGGATAAATACACTGGTACAGAGAGACAGGAAACACAGGGATAAATACACTGGTACAGAGAGACAGGAAACACAGGGATAAATACACTGGTACAGAGAGACAGGAAACACAGGGATAAATACACTGGTACAGAGAGACAGGAAACACAGGGATAAATACACTGGTACAGAGAGACAGGAAACACAGGGATAAATACACTGGTACAAAGAGACAGGAAACACAGGTATAAATACACTGGTACAGAGAGACAGGAAACACAGGGATAAAAACACTGGTACAGAGAGACAGGAAACACAGGGATAAATACACTGGTACAGAGAGACAGGAAACACAGGGATAAATACACTGGTACAGAGAGACAGGAAACACAGGGATAAATACACTGGTACAGAGAGACAGGAAACACAGGGATAAATACACTGGTACAGAGAGACAGGAAACACAGGGATAAATACACTGGTACAGAGAGACAGGAAACACAGTGATAAATACACTGGTACAGAGAGACAGGAAACATACGGATAAATACACTGGTACAGAGAGACAGGAAACACAGGGATAAATACACTGGTACAGAGAGACAGGAAACATACGGATAAATACACTGGTACAGAGAGACAGGAAACACAGGGATAAATACACTGGTACAGAGAGACAGGAAACACAGGGATAAATACACTGATAAATACACTGGTGCAGTGTATTTATTTATTAAAGTCGGATTTTGAGGGGTTATTGCCATTGTTTTTAAAGTGTTTTATTGGATTATGTATTTTAATTGAATGTGAACAACGAGGAAGGGTATTTATTTGAGCTGCTCTCCCAAAAAAACATCAGTCAAGAGTTTGTGGAGCGAGTGGAGCTCCAGTTTCAACTGTTCTGCCTTATTATTATTCGACCATGCTGGTCATTTCTGAACATTTGAACATCTTGGCCATGTTCTGTTATAATCTCCACCCGGCACAGCCAGAAGAGGACTGGCCACCCCACATATGCTCTCTCTAATTCTCTCTTTCTTTCTCTCGGAGGAGGACCTGAGCCCTAGGACCGTGCCCCAGGACTACCTGACATGATGACTCCTTGCTGTCCCCAGTCCACCTGACCATGTTGCTGCTCCAGTTTCAACTGTTCTGCCTTATTATTATTTGACCATGCTGGTCATTTATGAACATTTGAACATCTTGGCCATGTTCTGTTATAATCTCCACCCGGCACAGCCAGAAGAGGACTGGCCACCCCACATAGCCTGGTTCCTCTCTTGGTTTCTTCCTAGGTTTTGGCCTTTCTAGGGAGTTTTTCCTAGCCACCGTGCTTCTACACCTGCATTGCTTGCTGTTTGGGGTTTTAGGCTGGGTTTCTGTACAGCACCTTAAGATATCAGCTGATGTACGAAGGGCTATATAACTACATTTGATTTGAATTGATGTGATTTTGATTTGATTTGAGTGCAATTTCAGCAACGGCAAGAGAGGGTGTCTGCTGACGATCGGATTCCTCCAATCAATCTGTGTCTACAATACACCGAGGAGTAAATAGCTTTTTTTTACATTTTTAAATAGATTGTTTAGGTCCTATCTGGGAACCAATGAAGTGGGGACATTTCGTAGAGCCCGTATTTAAACGAGACGCAGTTAATTCCATAGTGTTCCGCTATCAAAGATACTGGTATGTAAGACCACTTGTCCTGTGGCCCCTCTGGACACCTGGAACAAATAAATAAAATAAAATAAAAGGGGACATATTACCGTCATGTTTAAAAAATTCACATTTTTTAAAATGTTCAGAGAGGAGAAGAAGAAATGTGTGTGTGTGTGTGTGTGTGTGTGTGTGTGTGTGTGTGTGTGTGTGTGTGTGTGTGTGTGTGTGTGTGTGTGTGTGTGTGTGTGTGTGTGTGTGTGTGTGTGTGTGTGTGTGTGTGTGTGTGTGTGTGTGTGTGTGTGTGTGTGTGTGTGTGAGTGAAAACTGTTTGGGTTATTAATCAAATGGTATTTGTTCAATAAGTCCTTGGGTTATTAATCAGATGGTATTAGATCTATAAACTCATCTCTCAGTTATTTGAGTCAATAGACCCTGGGAAAATATCTGAATATCTGTCTGCAGTCTCTGTCTCTGTGGGAGGCCCAGGCAGGAAATACAGAACATGTCCTATAGATCTGTACTGTCCATCTGGTTTGAGGAAACCACTGTGTGATCCTGGAGGAAGGGAAGGGAGGAGAGATGGGGGGATCGTTACCAGAAGCACTAGAAGGAGAAAACATGAAAGAAAAGGACAATTATCTACAGAAAGAAAAATGTCTAAAGATAATTTTCAGGATATGATTCTGCAATCATCATCATTCTTTTCAGTAAGTGTTCTATTTAATATTATCACTGCATTTAGAGCCACAACAATTGGAGACAATCTAATGGAATTCATAGATATCCTCTGTCTTATCCTCTGCTTGCTTTAAGAGGCTAAATCGCTCAATGGGAGGGCTTTATTTAACTAGCGGGAACCCTTACTCATTCCTTCATCAAACCCCTAACTCTGTGGACATAGCGTGGACTGGAAATGAGGGATAAAGACATAGCGTTAACTAGATCTCATACTGATCTAAGTCAAATCCAATACAATGTTATTAGCCACCACATGCGCTGAATACAACAGTAGACCTTACAGTGAAATGCTGAATACAACAGGTGTAGTAGACCTTACAGTGAAATGCTGAATACAACAGGTGTAGTAGACCTTACAGTGAAATGCTGAATACAACAGGTGTAGTAAATCAAATCAAATCAAATCAAATTTATTTATATAGCCCTTCGTACATCAGCTGATATCTCAAAGTGCTGTACAGAAACCCAGCCTAAAACCCCAAACAGCAAACAATGCAGGTGTAAAAGCACGGTGGCTAGGAAAAACTCCCTAGAAAGGCCAAAACTTAGGAAGAAACCTAGAGAGGAACCGGGCTATGTGGGGTGGCCAGTCCTCTTCTGGCTGTGCCGGGTAGAGATTATAACAGAACATGACCAAGATGTTCAAATGTTCATAAATGACCAGCATGGTCAAATAATAATAAGGCAGAACAGTTGAAACTGGAGCAGCAGCACAGTCAGGTGGACTGGGGACAGCAAGGAGTCCTCATGTCAGGTAGTCCTGGGGCACGGTCCTAGGGCTCAGGTCCTCCGAGAGAGAGAAAGAAAGAGAGAATTAGAGAGAGCATATGTGGGGTGGCCAGTCCTCTTCTGGCTGTGCCGGGTGGAGATTATAACAGAACATGGCCAAGATGTTCAAATGTTCAGAAATGACCAGCATGGTCGAATAATAATAAGGCAGAACAGTTGAAACTGGAGCTCCACTCGCCCCCCCCCCCTCCTCCCTCTCTGCAGATGACTTCGTCAACCATTTTGAAAAGAAGGTCGACGACATCCGATCCTCGTTTGCTAAGTCAAACGACACCGCTGGTTCTGCTCACACTGCCCTACCCTGTGCTCTGACCTCTTTCTCCCCTCTCTCTCCAGATGAAATCTCGCGTCTTGTGACGGCCGGCCGCCCAACAACCTGCCCGCTTGACCCTATCCCCTCCTCTCTTCTCCAGACCATTTCCGGAGACCTTCTCCCTTACCTCACCTCGCTCATCAACTCATCCCTGACCGTTGGCTACGTCCCTTCCGTCTTCAAGAGAGCGAGAGTTGCACCCCTTCTGAAAAAACCTACACTCGATCCCTCCGATGTCAACAATTACAGACCAGTATCCCTTCTTTCTTTTCTCTCCAAAACTCTTGAACGTGCCGTCCTTGGCCAGCTCTCCCGCTATCTCTCTCTGAATGACCTTCTTGATCCAAATCAGTCAGGTTTCAAGACTAGTCATTCAACTGAGACTGCTCTCCTCTGTATCACGGAGGCGCTCCGCACTGCTAAAGCTAACTCTCTCTCCTCTGCTCTCATCCTTCTAGATCTATCGGCTGCCTTCGATACTGTGAACCATCAGATCCTCCTCTCCACCCTCTCCGAGTTGGGCATCTCCGGCGCGGCCCACGCTTGGATTGCGTCCTACCTGACAGGTCGCTCCTACCAGGTGGCGTGGCGAGAATCTGTCTCCTCACCACGCGCTCTCACCACTGGTGTCCCCCAGGGCTCTGTTCTTGGCCCTCTCCTATTCTCGCTATACACCAAGTCACTTGGCTCTGTCATAACCTCACATGGTCTCTCTTATCATTGCTATGCAGACGACACACAATTCATCTTCTCCTTTCCCCCTTCTGATGACCAGGTGGTGAATCGCATCTCTGCATGTCTGGCAGACATATCAGTGTGGATGACGGATCACCACCTCAAGCTGAACCTCGGCAAGACGGAGCTGCTCTTCCTCCCGGGGAAGGACTGCCCGTTCCATGATCTCGCCATCACGGTTGACAACTCCATTGTGTCCTCCTCCCAGAGCGCCAAGAACCTTGGCATGATCCTGGACAACACCCTGTCGTTCTCAACTAACATCAAGGCGGTGGCCCGTTCCTGTAGGTTCATGCTCTACAACATCCGCAGAGTACGACCCTGCCTCACACAGGAAGCGGCGCAGGTCCTAATCCAGGCACTTGTCATCTCCCGTCTGGATTACTGCAACTCGCTGTTGGCTGGGCTCCCTGCCTGTGCCATTAAACCCCTTCAACTCATCCAGAACGCCGCAGCCCGTCTGGTGTTCAACCTTCCCAAGTTCTCTCACGTCACCCCGCTCCTCCGTTCTCTCCACTGGCTTCCAGTTGAAGCTCGCATCCGCTACAAGACCATGGTGCTTGCCTACGGAGCTGTGAGGGGAACGGCACCTCAGTACCTCCAGGCTCTGATCAGGCCCTACACCCAAACAAGGGCACTGCGTTCATCCACCTCTGGCCTGCTCGCCTCCCTACCACTGAGGAAGTACAGCTCCCGCTCAGCCCAGTCAAAACTGTTCGCTGCCCTGGCCCCCCAATGGTGGAACAAACTCCCTCACGACGCCAGGACAGCGGAGTCAATCACCACCTTCCGGAGACACCTGAAACCCCACCTCTTTAAGGAATACCTAGGATAGGTTAAGTAATCCCTCTCACCCCACCCCCCCTAAGTTTTAGATGCACTATTGTTAAGTGACTGTCCCACTGGATGTCATAAGGTGAATGCACCAATTTGTAAGTCGCTCTGGATAAGAGCGTCTGCTAAATGACTTAAATGTAAATGTAGATCAAAGTAACAAGTAATTAAAGAGCAGCAGTAAAAAATAACAATATATACAGGGGGTACCGGTACAGAGTCAATGTGGAGACTATATACAGGGGGTACCGGTACAGAGTCAATGTGGAGAATATATACAGGGGGTTACCGGTACAGAGTCAATGTGGAGGCTATATACAGGGGGTACCGGTACAGAGTCAATGTGGAGACTATATACAGGGGGTACCAGTACAGAGTCAATGTGGAGGCTATATACAGGGGGTACCGGTACAGAGTCAATGTGGAGACTATATACAGGGGGTACCGGTACAGAGTCAATGTGGAGACTATATACAGGGGGGTGTCAGTACAGAGTCAATGTGGAGACTATATACAGGGGGGTGTCAGTACAGAGTCAATGTGGAGACTATATACAGGGTATTACGGTACAGAGTCAATGTGGAGGCTATATACAGGGGTACCGGTACAGAGTCAATGTGGAGACTATATACAGGGGGTACTGGTATAGAGTCAATGTGGAGGCTATATACAGGGGGTACCGGTACAGAGTCAATGTGGAGGCTATATACAGGGGTACCGGTACAGAGTCAATGTAGAGGCTATGTACAGGGGGTACCGGTACAGAGTCAATGTGGAGACTATATACAGGGGGTACCGGTACAGAGTCAATGTGGAGACTATATACAGGGGGTACCGGTACAGAGTCAATGTGGAGACTATATACAGGGGGTACCGGTACAGAGTCAATGTGGAGACTATATACAGGGGGTACCAGTACAGAGTCAATGTGGAGGCTATATACAGGGGGGTGTCGGTACAGAGTCAATGTGGAGACTATATACAGGGGGTACCGGTACAGAGTCAATGTGGAGAATATATACAGGGGGTTACCGGTACAGAGTCAATGTGGAGGCTATATACAGGGGGTACCGGTACAGAGTCAATGTGGAGACTATATACAGGGGGTACCAGTACAGAGTCAATGTGGAGACTATATACAGGGGGTACCGGTACAGAGTCAATGTGGAGACTATATACAGGGGGTACCGGTACAGAGTCAATGTGGAGACTATATACAGGGGGTACCGGTACAGAATCAATGTGGAGGCTATATACAGGGGGTACCGGTACAGAGTCAATGTGGAGACTATATACAGGGGGTACCGGTACAGAGTCAATGTGGAGGCTATATACAGGGGGTACCGGTACAGAGTCAATGTGGAGACTATATACAGGGGGTACCGGTACAGAGTCAATGTGGAGGCTATATACAGGGATACCGGTACAGAGTCAATGTGGAGGCTATATACAGGGGGTATCGGTACAGAGTCAATGTGGAGGCTATATACAGGGGGTACTGGTACAGAGTCAATGTGGAGGCTATATACAGGGTGTTACGGTACAGAGTCAATGTGGATGCTATATACAGGGGGTACCGGTACAGAGTCAATGTGGAGACTATATACAGGGGGGTGTCAGTACAGAGTCAATGTGGAGACTATATACAGGGGGGTGTCAGTACAGAGTCAATGTGGAGACTATATACAGGGTATTACGGTACAGAGTCAATGTGGAGGCTATATACAGGGGTACCGGTACAGAGTCAATGTGGAGACTATATACAGGGGGTACTGGTATAGAGTCAATGTGGAGGCTATATACAGGGGGTACCGGTACAGAGTCAATGTGGAGGCTATATACAGGGGGTACCGGTACAGAGTCAATGTAGAGGCTATGTACAGGGGGTACCGGTACAGAGTCAATGTGGAGACTATATACAGGGGGTACCGGTACAGAGTCAATGTGGAGGCTATATACAGGGGGTACCGGTACAGAGTCAATGTGGAGACTATATACAGGGGGTACCGGTACAGAGTCAATGTGGAGACTATATACAGGGGTACCAGTACAGAGTCAATGTGGAGGCTATATACAGGGGGTGTCGGTACAGAGTCAATGTGGAGACTATATACAGGGGGTACCGGTACAGAGTCAATGTGGAGGCTATATACAGGGGGGTGTCAGTACAGAGTCAATGTAGAGGCTATATACAGGGGGGGTGTCGGTACAGAGTCAATGTGGAGACTATATACAGGGGGTACCAGTACAGAGTCAATGTGGAGGCTATATACAGGGGAGGTGTCGGTACAGAGTCAATGTGGAGACTATATACAGGGGGTACCGGTACAGAGTCAATGTAGGGGCTATATACAGGAGGGGTGTCGGTACAGAGTCAATGTGGAGACTATATACAGGGGGGTGTCAGTACAGAGTCAATGTGGAGACTATATACAGGGGGTACCGGTACAGAGTCAATGTGGAGACTATATACAGGGGGTACCGGTACAGAGTCAATGTGGAGACTATATACAGGGGGTACCAGTACAGAGTCAATGTCGAGGCTATATACAGGGGGTACCGGTACAGAGTCAATGTGGAGGCTATATACAGGGGGTACTGGTACAGAGTCAATGTGGAGGCTATATACAGGGTGTTACGGTACAGAGTCAATGTGGAGGCTATATACAGGGGGTACCGGTACAGAGTCAATGTGGAGACTATATACAGGGGGGTGTCAGTACAGAGTCAATGTGGAGACTATATACAGGGGGGTGTCAGTACAGAGTCAATGTGGAGACTATATACAGGGTATTACGGTACAGAGTCAATGTGGAGGCTATATACAGGGGTACCGGTACAGAGTCAATGTGGAGACTATATACAGGGGGTACTGGTATAGAGTCAATGTGGAGGCTATATACAGGGGGTACCGGTACAGAGTCAATGTGGAGGCTATATACAGGGGGTACCGGTACAGAGTCAATGTAGAGGCTATGTACAGGGGGTACCGGTACAGAGTCAATGTGGAGACTATATACAGGGGGTACCGGTACAGAGTCAATGTGGAGGCTATATACAGGGGGTACCGGTACAGAGTCAATGTGGAGACTATATACAGGGGGTACCGGTACAGAGTCAATGTGGAGACTATATACAGGGGGTACCAGTACAGAGTCAATGTGGAGGCTATATACAGGGGGGTGTCGGTACAGAGTCAATGTGGAGACTATATACAGGGGGTACCGGTACAGAGTCAATGTGGAGGCTATATACAGGGGGTGTCAGTACAGAGTCAATGTAGAGGCTATATACAGGGGGTGTCGGTACAGAGTCAATGTGGAGACTATATACAGGGGGTACCAGTACAGAGTCAATGTGGAGGCTATATACAGGGGAGGTGTCGGTACAGAGTCAATGTGGAGACTATATACAGGGGGTACCGGTACAGAGTCAATGTAGGGGCTATATACAGGGGGGGTGTCGGTACAGAGTCAATGTGGAGACTATATACAGGGGGGTGTCAGTACAGAGTCAATGTGGAGACTATATACAGGGGGTACCGGTACAGAGTCAATGTCGAGGCTATATACAGGGGGTACCGGTACAGAGTCAATGTGGAGGCTATATACAGGGGGTACCGGTACAGAGTCAATGTGGAGGCTATATACAGGGGGTACCGGTACAGAGTCAATGTGGAGGCTATATACAGGGGGTACCGGTACAGAGTCAATGTGGAGACTATATACAGGGGATATCGGTACAGAGTTAATGTGGAGGCTATATACAGGGGGTACCGGTACAGAGTCAATGTGGAGGCTATATACAGGGGATATCGGTACAGAGTTAATGTGGAGGCTATATACAGGGGGGTGTCAGTACAGAGTCAATGTGGAGGCTATATACAGGGGGTACCGGTACAGAGTCAATGTGGAGACTATATACAGGGGGTACCGGTACAGAGTCAATGTGGAGGCTATATACAGGGGGTACCGGTACAGAGTCAATGTGGAGGCTATATACATGGGGTACCGGTACAGAGTCAATGTGGAGGCTATATACAGGGGGTACCGGTACAGAGTCAATGTGGAGGCTATATACAGGGGTTACCGGTACAGAGACAATGTGGAGGCTATATACAGGGGGTACCGGTACAGAGTCAATGTGGAGGCTATATACAGGGGGTACCGGTACAGAGTCAATGTGGAGGCTATATACAGGGGTTACCGGTACAGAGTCAATGTGGAGACTATATACAGGGGGTACCGGTTAGTTGAGGTAGTTTTTACACCATAAATTCTAACTTTAGGTGTTTTCAATGTAAGGACATAAAGGAA
This sequence comes from Oncorhynchus gorbuscha, assembly GCF_021184085.1. Taxonomy (NCBI): domain Eukaryota; kingdom Metazoa; phylum Chordata; class Actinopteri; order Salmoniformes; family Salmonidae; genus Oncorhynchus; species Oncorhynchus gorbuscha. The sequence continues at coordinate 6,461,105 of NC_060179.1, read as the reverse complement.
TGTTTCTACTGGTTAGGACCCTAGAAAGTAGCTAGGTCTCGTGTAAAATGTGAATTGTTTAGGGCCCTAGAATGCATTTGGTTCTAGTGTAAAGTGTGTACTGTTTATGGCCCTAGAACGCATTTGGGTCTAGTGTAAAGTGTGTACTGTTTATGGCCCTAGAATGCATTTGGTTCTCATGTAAATTGTGAACTCCCTGCTTTTACAGGATTCCATCTTATAGAACACATTAAGACGCCCGTGAGGCTGAGTGCAGACATTCACTAGGATGTAATATAGTCATCTGGTGAATGGGGATGAAATGTTCTATACAGAATAGCAGCCGACAGTAGATCAGCTATCACTGAACCGAGGAACAGTGATGTGCTCTGTCTGACGGACTGCAAGACAGGACTGGCTAGATGTGATGTCAAGAATGTACATAGACAATATTGGTATCTTTAGTCACATTTTATTTATGAAAACAAGGCCCTTTTACATTACATGGGGCATGGGGATTGTATTACAACTCTGTTTGTTTAATATATTGTCACTGAATAAGTAATGCTATTTTACCTAAACCTGAATGAAAAAGGACAGGATCTGAAATATCCAGTGGTGATTTTAGCATATAAATCTCAGTGGGGCAAACCCCCCCCCCCCCCACCCCCCCACATAAGGAAATTAGATGCCAGAAAAGTCACTATACAACACAACTCAATACTAAACCATATGTTAATTGCACTGTGACGGTTATAAACGGTGCACACAAACTGTTAGGTCCTACATCTTCTTACCACTGCTCCACCTGGTTGTCAGCGGAGCCTTGTCTGGCAGTAAAACAGTTCATTCAGCCTCGTTTACTGCCTTTTTAAAAACCTTATGTGGCTGACTTGCTTAACCCCTTGTGTGGTGTTCGGGTCTGTGGGACCCATTTTCAATGTTCACTAAAATAAAATATTATTAAATTTATCATTTTTTCAACCTGAGACTCATTGACCTTGGCTTATTTTCTGTAAAGAACATGTAAAAGAACACACTTTCATTGAGTGCACACTGTGCATCCCAGTCAGCAGCCAGCCCCAGGACCAGCCCGTCTGCAGCCAGCCCCAGGACCAGCCCGTCTGCAGTCAGCCCCAGGACCAGCCGGTCAGCAACCTGCCCCAGAACCAGCCCGTCTGCAGCCAGCCCCAGGACCAGCCGGTCAGCAACCTGCCCCAGAACCAGCCCGTCTGCAGCCAGCCCCAGGACCAGCCGGTCAGCAACCTGCCCCAGAACCAGCCCGTCTGCAGCCAGCCCCAGAACCAGCCCGTCTGCAGCCAGCCCCAGGACCAGCCGGTCAGCAACCTGCCCCAGAACCAGCCCGTCTGCAGCCAGCCCCAGGACCAGCCGGTCAGCAACCAGCCCCAAGAACCAGCCGGTCAGCAACCAGCTCATCAGCAGCCTGCAGGAGGAGAAATATGGATGTAAAAAAATGGTGAAACTGAATGGTCTTCTTGCCCAAGAAATGAGCCACCCAACATGGCTGCCAATGTGATAAGGATGGAACCAGGGCCGATGCGGATGGTGGTTACTCATGTGCAGGACCTAAAGTCTTCTTTTGAATTGTCCATCCCAGATAACATCTTGACTGGACTAATTTGGAGGGAAGGCGTGTTTTTGGAGAGAGATGGACCAATCTAATTTAGATGCATACTTTACGGTTCTCATCCTTGCTGGTGTTTTCAGATCCAATGAGAAATCCTCAGAATCCCTGTGGGATGCAGACACTGGCAGATACCTTTTCCGTGCAACAATGTCTCTGGAAAACTGTCACATTATTTCCAGGATGATCCGCTTCGACAACAGAGACCAGCTCGGCGGCAGAGAGACAAGCTAGCTGCAACCAGGTCAATGCAGAGAGACAAGCTAGCTGCAACCAGGTCAATGCAGAGAGACAAGCTAGCTGCAACCAGGTCAATGCAGAGAGACAAGCTAGCTGTAATCAGATCAGTGCAGAGAGACAAGCTAGCTGTAATCAGATCAGTGCAGAGAGACAAGCTAGCTGTAATCAGGTCAGTGTAGGGAGACAAGCTAGCTGCAATCAGGTCAGTGCAGTGAGACAAGCCAGCTGCAATCAGGTCAGTGCAGAGAGACAAGCTAGCTGCAATCAGGTCAGTGCAGAGAGACAAGCTAGCTGCAATCAGGTCAAGGTGTGACAAGTGGGTGGACCACCTTCCCCTGTTTTACAACCCTGGGCCCAACGTTACAGTTGATGAGCAGCTTATGCCATTTAGGGGCCGCTGCCCCTTCAGGCAGTACATACCGTCTAAACCCACAAAATATGGAACCAAGATCTGGTCTGCCTGTGATGCTGCTTCATCATATGTGTGTATACAGGGAAGCCAGATGGAGGAGCTCCTGAGAAGAACCAAGGGGTGAGGGTTGTCCTGGACGTAACACAAGGACTCCATGGCCACAACATCACATGTGATTGCTTTTTTACTTCACACAAGCTGGGACAGGAGCTCCTCAAGAGGAGGAGTGTGTATGGACCCAAGAAGGAAAGGAAGACACTGTACACATGCATCAATTGCAAGAAATACATTTGCAATGCACAGTTAAACTCTGTCCCTCATGTCGTGTGTAGACCGGACTTAATTTCTGTTCAATGAGGCTCATTTGTCATTTCCATAAAATACTGTATGTAAGATGTGTCCTTCCAATTTGTTCAATTCAAAGCAATAAATATCAATAGTGATGAAAAACGTATTTAATTGATATTTGTTCAAGATAAACATGATTTATTACACCCGTGTCTTGATTATTTAAAAAAACAAATAGCGCTTTTATTTGATAAATGTGATCTAGCAGGTAAATGGCAAATATTAACCATGTATACTGTCTACGTTGCTTGTAATTGATACATCTGCTTTATATTTTTAAAGTAAATTGTTGGCTGTATTGTTTTAAAAACCCAATAATGTTGTTGGTCCATTAGACTTGCGAACATTGGGTGAATAACAAAAACATGAACACCACACAAGGGTTAAACAAATGTGGTTTCTACTGACATTTGATACGTACAAACTATGGCATAAAGGGACTACAAGCGGATAAGAATCAATCATTTTGATTAAGATATTGATGAGAGATTTAGGATGGGCGTAGTCAATATAACTATTTGTTCAGCACTTTTGAAATGTACAATGACAGAATTCAGAATATGGGCCATTCTTACAATGTTCTCCCTGTACACCAAGTCAGAACCATAGGATAAATAAAGGGGCCCATAAATAGACAATGAAAGCTCTTACAATGTTTGTTGATGACATTTCTCTAAAACAGGCTGTGCACCACCAAGTCAGAACAGTAGACTAAATTATGAGGAGGAAAGAGACCAAATTATTAGGGTGAGGCACATGGGCTACTAACAGCTTACTACACAACATACACTTAGTATTTCTTTCTTAGCTACAGTATACATATCTCCCTGACATATTACATAATTTATACTGCAGCATACAATACATTTTTGTACTCACTTTGTGGTGCTGTACTCACTTGAACAGGAAGGTGGCGCTCCTTATTAAATATTGTCATCATTGTCATCAGTCTCCCCGTAGATTTTGCGGTGACGTAGAGTCCCCATGAGTGACAGAACACTGAGCCAATCACGGCGCAACTAGAGAACATTACCGACCCTTACACTCTGTATATTCCACTGGCCGTTCCACCACCACAGAAAGCACTGAGCTGGGCTGAAACACCTGCATATTGAAGCTGCTTTACTCAAGAAATAAAAAAAATAGACCATGTTTGTATTCAGCTTTATTAACTCAATGTATTATTATAATTTTTTAAATATTAATTTGCAAACTGACATATGACACATATTATAACATGCAAAACAGGCAACACATTTTTTTATTTTTTTTGCTAAACAGGTGTGGCTCAATGACGGCTCGTCGCCGGAACTATCAGACAGTTGAGTTTGGATTTCCAATGTAAAGTATTTTACTGTAAAATATTTAGTGAATTGAAAAGGATGTTACTAATTTGTTATAATAATTCATTTAGTATTTATTTTTAACTTAATATTTTCATGTACGTGATAATACAGTGTACTTTGTAGGAAAGCAGAACGTTTATAGAATAGCAGAACACATGAACAGTAAATGGATACATTTCTAACACTATACTTGGAAATTAGAATATGTTCAGTAAAGGTAATGCTAAAATCACTGAATCTATACATGCTACTATTGGCTATGGTATACTTACTGTCTATCTACAGCATGGTCATTGACATCGTCTACTAGTTATATAGTGTAATCTGACCAGAGAAAATGCCAAGAGTATAAGTCAGAGGTAAACAATGGATAAGCAACTGAATTGATTCGGACCACGCCACGTGGTCATGGTTACTTAATGATTGCGTCAGCAGCAAGTGCCTGGTCAGTTTCAAAACATTAAATACATATTATTCATTGAAGCACAAAATATCACAAATATGTCCACCCTCCTTTCTCCCTGTAGATGTATTTTCTGAAATAACCTGGTCTCTTTCTCCTGTAGATGTATTTTCTGTAAAAATAACTGTTCACTTTCTCCCTGTAGATGTATTTTTTGTAAAAATAACTGTTATCTTTCTCCTGTAGATGTCTTTTCTGTAAAAATAACTTCTTTCACCCTATAGATGTATTTTTTGTAAAAATAACTGTTATCTTTCTCCTGTAGATGTATTTTCTGTAAAAATAACTGTTCTCTTTCTCCCTGTAGATGTTTTTTCTGTAAAAAGAACTGTTCTCTTTCTCCTGTAGATGTATTTTCTGGAAAAATAACTGTTCTCTTTCTCCCTGTAGATGTTTTTTCTGTAAAAAGAACTGTTCTCTTTCTCCTGTAGATGTATTTTCTGTAAAAATAACTGTTCTCTTTCTCCCTGTAGATGTTTTTTCTGTAAAAATAACTGTTCTCTTTCTCCTGTAAATGTATTTTCTGTAAAAATAACTGTTCTCTTTCTCCTGTAGATGTATTTTCTGTAAAAAATAACTGTTCTCTTTCTCCTGTAGATGTATTTTCTGAAATAACCTGGTCTCTTTCTGCCTTAATGAATACACAGGGAGAAAAAGGTGTAGATTCACATGCAGAGTGCGGCAGGCCGTTTATTTTGCCTTCGCAGAAGGCAGGAATCGTGGTCACAGGCAGGCAATGGTCAAACACAGGTAGGAAAACAGGCGGGTGAATCAGAGCTAGGACTGAAGGCTATATCTGGTTCTCACAAACAAGCTAGGAAAAGGCTTAGTAGAGTCAAAATGAACAATACCTCACAAAGGCACAAACAGAATGAACTGAATTAAATAAGGAGCTGATGAGACCAGGTGAGTAAATAACACAGGTGAAAACAATGAACAAAAATGAAAGACAGGGCTTCGTTCAAGAACACAAAGAAACGGGGCAAGGTTCAAGAACACACCAAAACAGAACACAAGGTAGACTAAGAAAACAAATACAGAAACCTACACTCCTTGTAGATGTCTTTCCTGAAATAACTTGTTATCTTTCTCCCTGTAGATGTCTTTCCTGAAATAACTTATCTTTCTCCCTGTAGATGTCTTTCCTGAAATAACTTGTTATCTTTCTCCCTGTAGATGTCTTTCCTGAAATAACTTGTTATCTTTCTCCCTGTAGATGTCTTTCCTGAAATAACTTGTTATCTTTCTCCCTGTAGATGTCTTTCCTGAAATAACTTGTTATCTTTCTCCCTGTAGATGTCTTTCCTGAAATAACTTGTTATCTTTCTCCCTGTAGATGTCTTTCCTGAAATAACTTGTTATCTTTCTCCCTGTAGATGTCTTTCCTGAAATAACTTGTAGACGTATTTCCAGATATAACCTGGATCCACGACAGAAGAGATAGTAGAAATACAAAGGCAACTTTGATATGATCTTTATCAGTTATGTAGTTTCACTAGTTTTGAAAAAGGGGACAAACCAAGCTTGTTGTTTCCTTGTAATGTTCCTAGAGGTTAAATATGGGACAAACCAAGCTTGTTGTGTTCCTTGTAATGTTCCTAGAGGTTAAATATGGGGCAAACCAAGCTTGTTGTTTCCTTGTAATGTTCCTAGAGGTTAAATATGGGACAAACCAAGCTTGTTGTGTCTTTGTAATGTTCCTAGAGGTTAAATATGGGGCAAACCAAGCTTGTTGTGTTCTTTGTAATGTTCTTACTTCTACACATTCGATCACAGATTCATTGGATTTTCTATCATTACAAATAGAGTGATAATTATTATGTGAACCAAGCAGTAAATATGTAATGAAATAGTATGAGCTAATATAATGTATTAAATATATTGGTATAATATTAATATTATATTTGTATAATATTATATAATATTAATCATATTTGACAGACTGATGATTTTGACATTTGTTTTGTACATTTGCTAAAATGTTATAATGCCTGTGAAAAAGATTAAACATCATTTTACATTTAAATACCATGATATGCCAATTTTATAAAACATTTTTAAGAAAACACTATGTTTTTCATGCTTAAAAAAAATAAATAGGCATATGCCCCCCCCCCCAAAAAAAAAAAAGTTTCTGAGTGTAATCAGATTGACTGTCAGATTATGAGAGTTGACTTGTCTGAGTTTAAGGCTCTGGAAATCACCCTGATCCTGGCATGATGTTTCAACATGGGTTCAGAATGCACCACGCATCAGACCTGTGGGACTGACTGATACATATTCATAGTATTTATATGATAACATGGAGAACCCGGTTATAGTCAATCTGAGCCTGTGGTAATTGTTTCTCTCTAGAACCACTCTCCTCCAAATGCATACATTGAGCTGTCGCTAGCGCCATGGACATTTTGTTGTCTGGACCACAAGGACCTGGCAATTAATCTTCTTCTCCTTTCCTCATGTCTGACCAGGTGCTGCTAAAGCCACTTGTCTCGGCAAGAGTCACCCAGGAAGCTGCCAGAACCTTGGTGTGGAATGTGCCAGGTAGCTCTTTCGTGTGGAAAACCTAGGGCCATAAATGTCATTTCAAAAAACAATTTCCATGAAAAAGAACGAGGAAGAAGGAGTGATTGGTCTGGAGGACTGATAATAAATAGATTAGAGAGATTTGCATGAGAAAGAACCAGAGCCTTGCAGCCTCAACTATAACTATTCAACAACACTATCAGTTGTATCAGAAGCCCAGGAAGTACACACTCACTGCTGCATATATACCACCCAATACAAATACATAATGCATCATGGATATATGCAAATACACTTTTATAACCTGGACATGATGATGTTTACATCAATTGGTTGTCAGTCATTCTCCGACGGTTGGCGTTTCCGTGTACCAGCCACACGCCTCCGTTTTAAAAGGAAACAGGTTTGCTCTGCGTCTATCTGATCTCATTGTACTCAGCAGAAGAAGAAGAGGACTCTCCTCGACTACGCGTATTCTTAAGCAATAACAACGTGATCCGTATTATCCACCCAAGAATACCCGTCACCGAAGAGAATCTGTAACACAGAGGGGCGATAATGGGAATCGCAAACAAACGATCGCTCTGTGAACGTATCGTCAAGTTCCTCAGTCGGTCCAAATGGCAAACTGGACAGAGAGAGGCACTGTATCAACGTCATCGATTGAAGACGCCTTGCAGCACAGCACAAGACAAGCCCCCATCATAGGCTTTTCTGCAAATAGAAATTAACAACAGTGCATTGTTCAATCCAAAGCCCAATTTTATTGTAAAACAACTATCTCTTCCAAGTGCCTGCATCTCAATTCAATTTAACGGCTGTATTGGCATGGGAAACACATGTTAACATTGCCAAAGCATGTGTAGATAATCTCTCTCTCTCACTCAGCCTCTTCATTTCTCTATCTCTCCCCATTCCCTCTTTCTCTCTCTCTCTCACTCCCTCTTTCATTCTCTCTCTCTCCCATTCCCTCTTTCATTCTCTCTCTCTCTCTCTCTCTCTGCCTCTTCATTTCTCTATCTCCCCATTCCCTCTTTCTCTCTCTCTCTCACTCCCTCTTTCACATTCTCTCTCTCTCTCTCTCTCTCTCTTTTATTCTCTCTCTCACTCCCTCTTTCATTCTCTCTCACCCTCTTTCTCTCTCTCTACCTCTTTCATTCTCTCTCTCCCATTCCCTCTTTTATTCTCTCTCACTCCCTCTTTCAAACTCTCTCTCTTCCATTCCCTCTTTCATTCTCTTTCTCACTCTCTTTCATTCTCTCTTTTCTTCCCTCTTTCATTCTCTCTCTCCCTCTTTCTCCCCCTCTCCCTCTTTCATTCTCTCTCTCCCATCCCCTCTTTCATTCTATCTCTCCCTCTTTCATTCCCTCTCTCCCATTCCGTCTGTCATTCTCTCTCTCTCTCCCTTTTTCATTCTCTCTCTCTCTCTCTCTCTCTCTCTCTCTCTCTCTCTCTCTCTCTCTCTCTCTCTCTCTCTCTCTCTCTCTCTCTCTCTCTCTCTCTCTCTCTCTCTCTCTTTCTCTCACTCCCCCTTTCATTCTCTCTCACTCCCTCTTTCTCTCTCTCTCTCTCTCTCACTCCCTTTTTCTTTCTCTCTTTCTCTTTCTTTCATTCTCTCTCTCTCCCTCTTTTCTTCTCTCTCTCCCACGCCAGTGGTGTAATAAATAGAGCTCCATAAGAGGGGAGAGGAATGGGGCTGGTGTGTGGGGCAGCTAGCCCCCTCAGCATGCTCTTACCTGGGCCGAAGGTAGTCTGAAGCCCTGCCCTCCTTGGAAGTCCTGGTGGTCCTGTCCTCTAGTAGCCATCAATAAGAAGGAGGAGGAGATTCCCATTTTAGCACTAATCTCTTTCTGTCTGTCTCTGTCTCTCTCTCTCTCAACACACGTATCCACACGTAACGAAAACTCCTAGAAAAACAGAGACATACAATTATGTATTACATTATGAGTTAGCATCCCAATATTACTCTTTACATACATCACAGGAGACTGAAATATAACTCAACCGTTTGACATAGAAACACCAGATTATTTTAATATATATATATTTTTTTAATCATGTCGATTGATTATGAAATTATGTCAAATATAAATAACATTCCATGCATGAGGCCACCAGGTCATTTGACTGCGTGAAATTTTTTAAAGGAATTTAAAAAAAAATTAAATCATCAAATAAAAACTAAGTAATATACACAACTAAAATATTGTATTATATCATAGTAATTTTTCTATTGTTGTCTACCCAAGGAGGACCTGATAGAGACCATGGAGGACCTGAAAGAGACCATGGAGGACCTGATAGAGACCACGGAGGACCTGAAAGAGACCATGACAATTGAATGTTCCATTTTTTTTTGTCTTTTGGAATTTCCATTAAAAAGCTTTAGAATCATGTTAGTGTCATTATTTCATACTAATATTAATGTTTTTTTTATATACTTCAAAAACTGACGTAGAAAACAGCGATAGTTCTTTTGTTTATACTCAAACTGAAACTGAACCGACCTCAAAAGGCACTAATTGCGTAGTACTAGTAGAGGTTATGAGTCACAACAACAACCGCCCACTGCCTTTTTAAACCTGAATACATCGCATCATGACTATAGTCCCATAATATAACTCGTACTTATTAGTGTGACCATAGTTTGTCCATAGTGTGACCATAGTGTGACCATAGATGTCCATAATGTGACCATAGTTTGACCATAGTGTGTTCATAGTGTGACCATAGTTGTCCATAGTTCTCCATAGTGTGACCATAGTGTGACCATAGTTGTCCATAGTGTGTCCATAGTGTGACCATAGTTGTCCATAGTGTGTCCATAGTGTGACCATAGTTGTCCATGGGGTGACCATAGTGTGTCCATAGTGTGACCATAGTGTGACCATAGTGTGACCATAGTGTGACCATAGTTGTCCATAGTGTGTCCATAGTGTGACCATAGTTGTCCATAGTGTGTCCATAGTGTGACCATAGTTGTCCATAGTGTGTCCATAGTGTGACCATAGTTGTCCATGGGGTGACCATAGTGTGTCCATAGTGTGACCATAGTGTGACCATAGTGTGACCATAGTATGACCATAGTGTGACCATAGCGTGACCATAGTTGAACATAGTTGTCCATAGAGTGACCATAGTGTGACCATAGTGTGACCATAGTGTGACCATAGTGTGACCATAGTGTGACCATAGAGTGACCATAGTGTGACCATAGTGTGAGCATAGTGTGACCATAGTTGTCCATAGTGTGACCATAGTTGTCCATATTGTGACCATAGTGTGACCATAGTGTGATCATAGTTGTCCATGGGTGACCATAGTGTGACCATAGTGTGTTCATAGTTTGACCATAGTTGTCCATAGTGTGTTCATAGTTTGACGATAGTTGTCCATAGTGTGACCATAGTGTGACCATAGTCAGACTAACTGAGACAGCAGGAGTCAGACTAACTAAGACAGCAGGAGTTAGACTAACTGTGGTCCTTCTGTAGCTCAGTTGGTAGAGCATGGCGCTTGTAACGCCAGGGTAGTGGGTTCGATCCCCGGGACCACCCATACGTAGAATGTATGCACACATGACTGTAAGTCGCTTTGGATAAAAGCGTCTGCTAAATGGCATATATATATATATACTAACTGAGACAGCAGGAAGTCAGACTAACTGAGACAGCAGGAGTCAGACTAACTGAGACAGCAGGAAGTCAGACTAACCGAGACAGCAGGAAGTCAGACTAACCGAGACAGCAGGAGTCAGACTAACCGAGACAGCAGGAGTCAGACTAACTGAGACAGCAGGAAGTCAGACTAACCGAGACAGCAGGAGTCAGACTAACTGAGACAGCAGGAGTCAGACTAACTGAGACAGCAGGAAGTCAGACTAACTGAGACAGCAGGAGTCAGACTAACTGAGACAGCAGGAAGTCAGACTAACTGAGACAGCAGGAAGTCAGACTAACTGAGACAGCAGTAGTCAGACTAACTGAGACAGCAGGAAGTCAGACTAACTGAGACAGCAGGAGTCAGACTAACTGAGACAGCAGGAAGTCAGACTAACTGAGACAGCAGGAGTCAGACTACCTGAGACAGCAGGAGTCAGACTAACTGAGACTGACTAACTGAGACAGCATGAGTCAGGCTAACTGAGACAGCAGGAAGTCAGACTAACTGAGACAGCAGGAAGTCAGACTACCTGAGACAGCAGGAAGTCAGACTAATTGAGACAGCAGGAAGTCAGACTAACTGAGACAGCAGGAAGTCAGACTAACTGAGACAGCGGGAAGTCAGACTAACTGAGACAGCAGGAAGTCAGACTAACTGAGACAGCGGGAAGTCAGACTAACTGAGACAGCAGGAGTCAGACTAACTGAGACAGCAGTAATCAGACTAACTGAGACAGCAGGAGTCAGACTAACTGAGACAGCAGGTGTCAGACTAATTGAGACAGCAGGAAGTCAGACTAATTGAGACAGCAGGAAGTCAGACTAACTGAGACAGCAGGAAGTCAGACTAACTGAGACAGCAGGAAGTCAGACTAACTGAGACAGCAGGAAGTCAGACTAACTGAGACAGCAGGAAGTCAGACTAACTGAGACAGCAGGTGTCAGACTAATTGAGACAGCAGGAAGTCAGACTAATTGAGACAGCAGGAAGTCAGACTAACTGAGACAGCAGGAAGTCAGACTAACTGAGACAGCAGGAAGTCAGACTAACTGAGACAGCAGGAAGTCAGACTAACTGAGACAACAGGAGTCAGACTAACTGAGACTGACTAACTGAGACAGCAGGAGTCAGACTAACTGAGACAGCAGGAGTCAGACTAACTGAGACAGCAGGAGTCAGACTAACTGAGACAGCAGGAGTCAGACTAACTGAGACAGCAGGAAGTCAGACTAACTGAGACAGCAGGAGTCAGACTAACTGAGACAGCAGGAAGTCAGACTAACTGAGACAGCAGGAAGTCAGACTAACTGAGACAGCAGTAGTCAGACTAACTGAGACAGCAGGAAGTCAGACTAACTGAGACAGCAGGAGTCAGACTAACTGAGACAGCAGGAAGTCAGACTAACTGAGACAGCAGGAGTCAGACTACCTGAGACAGCAGGAGTCAGACTAACTGAGACTGACTAACTGAGACAGCATGAGTCAGGCTAACTGAGACAGCAGGAAGTCAGACTAACTGAGACAGCAGGAAGTCAGACTACCTGAGACAGCAGGAAGTCAGACTAATTGAGACAGCGGGAAGTCAGACTAACTGAGACAGCGGGAAGTCAGACTAACTGAGACAGCGGGAAGTCAGACTAACTGACTAACTCCCTCCTCTCTCCCCTCTCCCTCCTCTCTCCCCTCTTCTTTCTGCTCTCTAAAGGAGCCTGAATGACCCCTGGAGTGCTGTTGAGAGCTGGGACATAGCCCCCACACACCAGCTATATACCCCCGACACACAGCCCAAATCCGGTCCGATATCCCTTTCCGTCCACCCCCATCCATCCACCTCCAACCCAATGGGTATGTCCATCCCTCGTAGATATACACAGAATAAACAAACCTACAGAAGCTTGGACTCTTTACTCACCAACTGATATCCTGCTTCTTTTTCACACATTAGTCAAAGTTCTGCCAGGTATCTTTGGCTGGAATCACTCTTTTCAGCTGATTTATTTCAGCCCTCACAAACACATAGTAGTACCTAGACCACCATGTGTATATAGTAGTACCTAGACCACCATGTGTATATAGTAGTACCTAGACCACCATGTGTATATAGTAGTACCTAGACCACCATGTGTATATAGTAGTACCTAGACCACCATGTGTATATAGTAGTACCTAGACCACCATGTGTATATAGTAGTACCTAGACTACTATGTGTATATAGTAGTACCTAGACCACCATGTGTATATAGTAGTACCTAGACCACCATGTGTATATAGTAGTACCTAGACCACCATGTGTATATAGTAGTATCTAGACCACCATGTGTATATAGTAGTACCTAGACCACCATGTGTATATAGTACTACCTAGACCACCATGTGTATATAGTACTACCTAGACCACCATGTGTATATAGTAGCACCTAGACCACCATGTGTATATAGTAGTACCTAGACTACTATGTGTATATAGCAGTACCTAGACCACCATGTGTATATAGTAGTACCTAGACCACCATGTGTATAATCTGGTTATTTAATCTAGTTGGTTGGTTGGAGTATCTCTGGATGAATCTGTATTCTCTTCTGCACTCCTCCACACCTCCCTCCTCCTCCTCCCTCCTCCACACCTCCCTCCTCCTCCTCCCTCCTCCACACCTCCCTCCTCCTCCTCCCTCCTCCACACGTCCCTCCTCCTCCTCCCTCCTCCACACGTCCCTCCTCCTCCTCTTCCTCACTCCTCCACACCTCCCTCCTCCTCCTCTTCCTCACTCTTCCACACCTCCCCCTCTCCCTCTTCCTCTCTCCTCCACACCTCCCTCATTTCCCTCTTCCTCTCTCCCCCACACCTCCCTCCTCTCCCTCTTCCTCTCTCCTCCACACCTCCCTCCACCTCCTCTTCCTCACTCCTCCACACCTCCCCCTCTCCCTCTTCCTCTCTCCTCCACACCTCCCTCCTCTCCCTCTTCCTCTCTCCTCCACACCTCCCTCATTTCCCTCTTCCTCTCTCCCCCACACCTCCCTCTCCCTCTTCCTCTCTCCTCCACACCTCCCTCCACCTCCTCTTCCTCACTCCTCCACACCTCCCTCCTCCTCTTCCTCACTCCTCCACACCTGCCCCCTCTCCCTCTTCCTCTCTCCTCCACACCTCCCTCCTCTCCCTCTTCCTCTCTCCTCCACACCTCCCTCATTTCCCTCTTCCTCTCTCCTCCACACCTCCCTCCTCCTCTCTCCTCCACACCTCCCTCCTCCTCCTCTTCCTCACTCCTCTCCACCTCCCTCCTCCTCCTCCTCTTCCTCACTCCTCCCCACCTCCCCACCTCCCTCCTCCTCTTCCTCACTCCTCCACACCTCCCCACCTCCCTCATCCTCTTCCTCACTCCTCCCCATCTCCCTCTTCTTCTTGCTCTTCCTCACTCCTCCACACCTCCCCCTCCTTTTCGCTAGGAGATGCTCTTGCCTCGCACATCCGCCAGATGAACCCCCCCCCCCTAACTTGCCGAACCCTTTTTCTGATTGAAATGTAATTTTCTGGAGTGCCATGAATATGGTAATACCTCACACCACAGGAGACAAATCAAATGACAAAAATAAAGACTGCCACCAGACAGTCAAACACACCGACAAACATTATAGGATGTCAAAGCACCCCCCCCACCCCCCCCACCACCAACTGATTTTGTATGGACACCGATTGCGAACACTTGGTCAGTAATAGCCTCCCTCCTCTCCCTCTGGATAGCAGAGAAGAAGAGAAGAAGAACATCATGTTTGCACAAAGAAGAAATGAGGAAAAGAACTCACATGATTTGCCTTTTTTTTGTGGGATGAAAAGGGAACATGTCCGTGCAGCCTCCCACAAGAGCCAGGCGGATGTCTGATCCCCTGCCTCAGATCAGATTGGTCCAGGCGCAGCCTCCCACAAGAGCCAGGCAGATGTCTGATCCCCTGCCTCAGATCAGATTGGTCCAGGCGCAGCCTCCCACAAGAGCCAGGCGGATGTCTGATCCCCTGCCTCAGATCAGATTGGTCCAGGCGCAGCCTCCCACAAGAGCCAGGCGGGTGTCTGATCCCCTGCCTCAGATCAGATTGGTCCAGGCGCAGCCTCCCACAAGAGCCAGGCGGGTGTCTGATCCCCTGCCTCAGATCAGATATGCCTGTGATTGTAAGGTATATCGCCTTGCTTTGGTGTTCCCCATGCGTAGGCAGCCCCCTTCGCAGTCCCGGCGAGTAGCTGTAGCGCCTAACGTTTCAGTCAGTCAGCGAGACAGTCAACCAGCCAGTCAGCCAGTCAGAAGTAGGAGCAGCATCAGTAGCAGCAGCATCAGTAGCAGCAGCATCAGTAGCAGCAGTAGCCTCTCAGGGAACCCACTCTCCTCTCTGCACCGGAGAGAGACAGTTGTTACTCGCCACAGTGAATGAACTTACAGCAAGAGAGAGAGAGAGAGAGAGAGAGAGAGAGAGAGAGAGAGAGAGAGAGAGAGAGAGAGAGAGAGAGAGAGAGAGAGAGAGAGAGAGAGAGAGAGAGGGAGACAGAGACAGACAGAGAGAGGGGAGAGATGGAGAAAGGTTTTGTGTGGTGTGTGTGTGTTAGAGTGTGAGAGAAAGAGAGTGATTGGAAAAGAGAGGGGCATAGGAGTGGTGGAGGTAGAGGTTGGGTTAGAGGGGGAGAGACAGGAGAAGGGAGATAGAAAGAAAGAATGAAAGAGAGAGACAGAGAGAAAATGAAAGAAAGAGGGAGGGATAGAGAGAGAGAAAGAGAATGAAAGAAATAGGGGGAGAGAGAGAGAGAGAGAGAGAGAGAGAGAGAGAGAGAGAGAGAGAGAGAGAGAGAGAGAGAGAGAGAGAGAGAGAGAGAAAGAAAGAAAGAGAGAGAAAGAAAAGAAAGAAAGAAAGAAAGAAAGAGAGTGAAAGAAAGAGGGAGAGAGAGAAAGAAAGAAAGAAAGAAAGAAAGAGAGTGAAAGAAAGAGGGAGAGAGAGAAAGAAAGAAAGAGAGTGAAAGAAAGAGGGAGAGAGAGAAAGAAAGAGAAAGAGGCAGATAAAGAGAGGGACCACAAGTCCAATGCATTTCCCTGGAATAAAGAAGAGAGAGATTTCTATCAAGCTGATGTAAGGTTGTCTTACTGCCAACAAGCCCTTTAACTTCCCACCAATGGGAATGACTTTTGAAGCTGACATGTTCTATTAAGAAGAACTAAAATCATTTGAAGAGGGAGTTTTTCTCTGGACAGATCAGAGATGATTCCCCTGGTGATCAAAAGAGAAGATGTGTAACCACTCAAGCTGATCGTTAGCAACATAACTTGCGATGTGGCACGACACTTCCTCTCACTTTATGTTTCATGAGCTTGTAGATTCTTAGCAACAACAACGAAAACACCCATTGATTTAAAATGACAAAAAAAAATTTTTTAATGCTCACTGAAAACCAGTGGCACATGCAGGTTAAACTTGTGCTCTTGAATATGATTTATGTTTAAACATAAACATATACATTAAACCTTTTAAAACTATCATTTAAAAATCCAGTCTGGGTCTTCATTTAAGTACATTCCCTTTAAGTAAAATTCACACACAAACACAAACCATCTGTAATTCTACAAAAAAAAACTATTTTTGTGGGCCAAACAAATTGTCACAAATCTTAAATATATGTGGAAAAATATTTTAAGCATTATCTTGGGATACACAACACACATTTCAGTGTAAAATCAACATTGAGAGTGTTAAATTTAACACTGGACCAGTGTCTTTACAGGTCCACACGTTTTGGTGTTAAACTAACACGCTGCTTAGTGTAAAGCCTTATTTGCATATTTCCCAGAGTGCCTTTTAAGTGAATTGTAGAGTTACCACCCATGACCTTATTTGGTTGTTACAGTTCCGTGACCTTCACCAACCGAGATTCTAAGCGAATATAATATTATTGAAATGCAATTATGTAACACAATTCAACACATATTTCATAAGGCTTTATTCTGAGGGCCTAGTTTTATCCTATTACAGTGGCCTGAAACACATGGTTTACAGGCCACATCAGGCCTGCAAGTCATATTATGATGGCTTGCAAAATGACATGTAATTCCTATTGGGATCCAGCCAGAGTAAGGGCATGCAACATTTGGAATTGTTTATTCACCTACAACCTGCATTCAGAATGCCTGCCAGGTTGGGAAGACTAAGCTACGAGACTACCTAAACCATCTAAACTGGAACAAACACTACAGTAATGGGCGCAATAACTCCAAGTAACAGATCGGATTCCTTTAGAAAAATAATGTGTTATTTTAAATTTGAGTAACATAATATTAATGAATCAATCAATGTATACGCAAAACATAGATATTGAAACAAACAATTATAAAAATCAACCTCCAATAGAGCATGCTGGGAAATATGATAATGATGGGCGTGGTTTTGGTTCAACACTGGTTATTAACACCAACACTGGGCTTCTTCTACACCAATGGGTATTAATTTAACACTTACAGAGTTAATTGAACTCCTGAATCAACACTAGCAATGGTACACAGGAAAATCAACACGAGGTAACGCTGGCCAATTTGCTGTGTATGACTCTAATACCAAGCTGACAAATGAATCAACTGGGCAGAGTTCCACTCAGAGCACAGCCCTTTACTGCCCCCTATTGATCGCTGTTGGTGTCACCTCACAGACTCAGCAGCACCAGACTCTACTCATTGTTCTGTTGGTCTCCCAGACCCAGCGGCACCAGACTCTACTCATTGATCTGTTGGTCTCCCAGACCCAGTGGCACCAGACTCTACTCATTGTTCTGTTGGTCTCCCAGACCCAGTGGCACCAGGCTCTACTCATTGTTCTGTTGTTCACCCAGACCCAGTAGCACCAGACTCTACTCATTGTTCTGTTGTTCACCCAGACCCAGTGGCACCAGACTCTACTCATTGTTCTGTTGTTCTCCCAGACCCAGTGGCACCAGACTCTACTCATTGTTCTATTGGTCTCCCAGACCCAGTGGCAGCAGACTTGTTCTGTCAATGGATGTGCCGCTGGGTCTGTGAGGTGACACCAACACTGCAATTAGAGCTGAATAGCAAATCATTCTTTATGATACGAAGTCATTCAGGGAGACAAACAAACAGCACGCAAATTAAACAAAGGAAATTCATGCAGAAGGCTTTTTCTATTCTACTGGAAAGGTAAAGTGGGGAGATAGAAAGAAAGAGAAAGAGAGTGCAGGGCAGATAGAAGAGAGTAGAGCGAGCGAGAGAGAGAGAAAGAGAGGCAGGGTGGCAGAGAGCAAAAGAGAGAGAGCAAGAGAGAGAGCAAAAAGAGAGAGAGGGGAGAGAAGAGAGAGCCAGAGGCGATAGAGAGCGAGCGAGAGAGAAAGAGAAAGAGAGGGAGGCAGAGAGAGAGCGAGAGAGAGAGAGAAAGAGAGAGAGCAAGAGAGAGAGCAAAAGAGAGAGAGAAAGAGAGAGAGAGAGAGAGCAAAAGAGAGAGAGCAAGAGAGAGAGAGCAAAAAGAGAGAGAGAGAGAGAGAGAGAGAGAGAGAGAGAGAGAGAGAGAGAGAGAGAGAGAGAGAGAGAGAGAGAGAGAGCCAGAGAGAGAGAGAGAGAGCCAGAGAGAGAGAGAGAGAGCCAGAGAGAGCAAGAGATAGAGAGCCAGAGAGAAGAGAGAGAGAGAAAGAGAGAGAGCAGAGAGAGAGCAAAAGAGAGAGAGAAAGAGAGAGAGAGAGAGAGCAAAAGAGAGAGAGCAAGAGAGAGAGCAAAAAAGAGAGAGAGAGAGAGAGATAGAGAGAGATATAGAGCCAGAGAGCCAGAGAGATAGAGAGCCAGAGAGAGAGAGAGAGAGAGAGAGAAAGAGAGAGAGCAAGAGAGAGCAAAAGAGAAAGAGAGAGAGAGAGAGAGAGAGAGAGAGAGAGAGAGAGAGAGAGAGAGAGAGAGAGAGAGAGAGAGAGAGAGAGCAAAAGAGAGAGCAAAAGAGAGAGAAAAGAGAGAGAGCAAGAGAGAGAGAGAGAGAGAGAGAGAGAAGAGAGAGAGAGAGAGAGAGAGAGAGAGAGAGAGAGAGAGCCAGAGAGCCAGAGAGATAGAGAGCCAGAGAGAGAGAGAGATAGATAGAGAGAGATAAAGAGCCAGAGAGCCAGAGAGATAGAGAGCCAGAGAGAGAGAGAGAGAGAGAAAGAGAGAGAGCAAGAGAGAGAGTAAGAGAGAGAGAGAGAGAGACAGAGACAGAGACAGAGACAGAGACAGAGACAGAGAAAGAGATGGTGAGGCCATAGATAGAAGGAAGCAGAAGTTTGAGGTTAGAGTGACTGTTTGAGATGTTTCAAGGTGGAATGAGCCAGTCACATAGAAAACTACATCAGGTTTGAAGTGTTGCAAGCTGCAAGGCCGATTCTCTACTCAGTACAATGTACCGCCTCACGTCAATACAACAATCTATAATGTGCTTTTTTTTGAGTGTGTACGGGTCTACTGGGGGAATGTGAGTCGTAGGGAACCCCTTGTTGAGGTAATTGAAATGGGCTTTTAAAAGACTGGGTACATTAACTGTTCATCATCGATTAGGACAGTGCGTATACAATACACCGCACTGTAAAGTACAATACAATACACCACTGTAAAGTACAATACAATACACCACTGTAAAGTACAATACAATACACCACTGTAAAATACAATACAATACACCACTGTAAAGTACAATACAATACACCACTGTAAAGTACAATACAATACACCACTGTAAAATACAATACAATACACCACTGTAAAGTACAATACAATACAATACAATACAGCACTGTAAAGTACAATACAATACACCACTGTAAAGTACAATACAAAACAACACTGTAAATTACAATACAATACAATACAGCACTGTAAAGTACAATACAATACAATACAGCACTGTAAAGTACAATACAATACAATACAGCACTGTAAAGTACAATACAATACAGCACTGTAAAGTACAATACAATACAATACAGCACTGTAAAGTACAATACAATACAGAACTGTAAAGTACAATACAATACAACACTGTAAAGTATAATACAATACAATACAGCACTTTAAAGTACAATACAATACAGCACTGTAAAGTACAATACAATACAGCACTGTAAAGTACAATACAATACAATACAGCACTGTAAAGTACAATACAATACAATACAGCACTGTAAAGTACAATACAATACAGCACTGTAAAGTACAATACAATACAACACTGTAAAGTACAATACAATACAATACAGCACTGTAAAGTACAATACAATACAATACAGCACTGTAAAGTGCAATACAATATAATACAGCACTGTAAGGTACAATACAATACAACACTGTAAAGTACAATACAATACAATACAACACTGTAAAGTACAATACAATACAATAAAATACAGCACTGTAAAGTACAATACAATACAACACTGTAAAGTACAATAAAATACAATACAGCACTGTAAGGTACAATACAATACAGCACTGTAAAGTACAATACAATACAATACAGCACTGTAAGGTACAATACAACACTGTAACGTACAATACGATACAGCACTGTAAAGTACAATACAATACAATACAGCACTGTAAAGTACAATACAATACAATACAGAACTGTAAAGTACAATACAATACAATACAGCACTGTCAAGTACAATACAATACAACACTGTAAAGTACAATACAATACAGCACTGTAAAGTACAATACAATACAGCACTGTAAAGTACAATATAATACAATACAGCACTGTAAGGTACAATACAATACAGCACTGTAAAGTACAATACAGCACTGTAAAGTACAATACAATACAATACAACACTGTAAAGTACAATACAATACAGCACTGTAAAGTACAATACAATACAGCACTGTAAAGTACAATACAATACAGCACTGTAAAGTACAATACAATACAATACAGCACTGTAAAGTACAATACAATACAGCACTGTAAAGTACAATACAATACAGCACTGTAAAGTACAATACAATACAATACAGCACTGTAAAGTACAATACAATACAATACAGCACTGTAAAGTACAATACAATAGGTACCAACGCAGTGGCCTTGTGGTTAGATTGTCCACCCTGACATTAGACAGTAGGGGGTCATTCAGTAACTGGCTTTAGGCAACAACATGTTTTCACAAGCAGTCTGTCCATCTCTATTCTCTCTGTGAATGTATTTATTGATAATGTACTGGCCTGTTTCCTATGACCTCATTACCTGTATTTTACTGGCTTGTCACATACTGTATGACTGCATGAGAGAGAGAGAGAGAGAGAGAGAGAGAGAGAGAGAGAGAGAGAGAGAGAGAGAGAGAGAGAGAGAGAGAGAGAGAGAGAGAGAGAGATACAGAGAGAGATACAGAGAGAGATACAGAGAATGAAAGAGAGAGAAGGAGAGAGAGAGAGACGGAGAGAGAGAGAGAGAGAGAGAGAGAGAGAGAGAGAGAGAGAGAGAGAGAGAGAGTCGGACGGACGGACAGGTGGAGAGAGAGAGAGATACAAAAGAGGGAGAGAAGGAAAGAGAGAGAATGAGAGAGAGAGACGGAGAGAGAGACAGAGAGAGAGCCAGAGAGACAGAGAGAGAATGAGAGAGAGAGACGGAGAGAGAGACAGAGAGAGCCGGAGAGACAGAGAGAGAATGAGAGAGAGAGACGGAGAGAGAGACAGAGAGAGAGAGAGAGCCGGAGAGAGAGAGAGATGGATGGACAGATGGAGAGACAGAGAGAGAGAGAGAGAGAGAGAGAGAGAGAGAGAGAGAGAGAGAGAGAGACAGAGACAGAGACAGAGATGGTGAGGCCATAGATAGAAGGAAGCAGAAGTTTGAGGTTAGAATGACTGATAATCCACCCTCTCTGCCGACCATGGCCTAATAGTCCTCACCCAGATCCCCACATAACTGAGGAGCAGCTCGTGACTGAGGGGCATCTCGGGACTGAGGGGCAGTTCGGGACAGAGGGGCAACTTGGGACAGAGGGGCTGTTCGGGACGGAGGGGCAGCTCGGGACAGAAGCAGCCCGGGACTGAGGGGAAGCACAGTACTGAGAGGAAGCCCAGTACTGAGTGGAAGCCCAGTACTGAGAGGAAGCCCAGTACTGAGAGGAAGCCCAGTACTGAGATGAAGCTCAGGCAGGTAGTAGGCTCCGGTAAATCCTGGCTGGCTGGCGGAACTGGAAGATTCAGGTTGACAAGCAGATCTGGAAGATTCTGGTTGTCTGGCAGATCTGGAAGAGACTGGTTGTCTGGCAGATCTGGAAGAGACTGGTTGTCTGGCAGATCTGGAAGAGACTGGTTGTCTGGCAGATCTGGAAGAGACTGGTTGTCTGGCAGATCTGGAAGAGACTGGTTGTCTGGCAGATCTGGAAGAGACTGGTTGTCTGACAGATCTGGAAGAGACTGGTTGTCTGGCAGATCTGGAAGAGACTGGATGTCTGGCAGATCTGGAAGAGACTGGTTGTCTGGCGGCGCTGGGCTGACTGGCGGCGCTGGGCAGACTGGGAGAACTGGCGGCGCTGGGCAGACTGGGAGCACTGGCGGCGCTGGGCAGACTGGGAGCACTGGCGGCGCTGGGCAGACTGGGAGCACTGGCGGCGTTTGGCCAACGGGAGACTCCGGCAGCGCAGGAGAGGAGAAAGGCTCTGGCTGCGTTAAACAGGCGGGAGACTCCGACAGCGCAGGAGAGGAGAAAAGCGCTGGCTGCGCTGAACAGGAGAGGCGCACTGGAGGCCTGGTGCGTGGTGCTGGAACTGGTGGTACTGGATCGAGGACACGCACAGGAAGCCTGGTGCGGGGAGCTGCTACCGGAGGACTGGTGTGTGGAGGTGGCTCTGGATAGACCGGACCGTGCAGGCGCACTGGAGCTCTTGAGCACCGAGCCTGCCCAAGCTTACCTGGCTCGATGCCCACTCTAGCCCGGCCAATAGGAAGGGCTGGTATGTGACGCACCGGGCTATGCTCCCGCACTGAAAACACCGTGCACTCCATAGCATAACACGGTGCCTGCCCGGTCTCTCTAGCCCAATGGTGAGCACAGGGAGTTTTCGCAGGTCTCCTACCTGGCATAACCATACTCCCTTCTAGCCCCCCCCCCCAATAATTGATTTGGGCTGCTTTTCGGGTTTCCTTGCCAACCGTGTTCCCTCGTATCGTCGGCTCCTAACTCCGGCTGCCTCTGCTCTCCTTAGTGCCTCCACCTGTTCCCATGGGAGGCGATCTCTTCCAGCCAATATCTCCTCCCAAGTGTAACAACCTTTACCATCCAACACGTCTTCCCATGTCCATTCTCTGAATAATTCATCCTCCTTTTGCTGCTCCAGCTGTCGCTGCCTGTTTATACCAGCGCCTCTCCGTTTTAGACGGCGTGTCCTTTTCTTTGACTCCATTCGCCTATAGTCCTCTTCACATTGCTGCAGCGAATCCCAGGCGGGCTCCTGCACTCTCTCTGGGTCGGCCGCCCACCTGACGATTTCTTCCCACGTCGTATACTCCATGCCTCTGCTATCCATAACGTCCTCCTTTCGCTGCTGAAGCTGTCGCTGCCAGTTTACACACTGCTCGGTCCGATTGTGGTGGGTGATTCTGTAACGGCGTTCGTCTGTTGAAAGAAGAGAGTCGGACCGAAATGCAGCGTGTTGGTTACTCATGACTTTAATGAATGAAAATGCGGTACATGAAATAACTCATGCAAGTGATTAGTAGGTTCTGACAAGACAGAGACTCCTCCCTCTTTATTAGATCACTGCAAGAAAATATGAATGATTCTATCAGAGAAGACAGAGGAAAGCTCATAACCAAATTCAGAAATAAATAGTTTTTATTTATCTCGTTTTAAAGGGTCAAACTGTGCCACAAAGAAATCCATTAAAGGTTTTTATATTTTACCTCTCAGGTAAGTCAAATAAAATCCCAAGAATCTACTAAAACTGTTCCTTCTAAATATCTCTGCCTGGCGTTGTCGGCTATCGATAGTGTGTCCGACTCTGCCCGCCAAAGGTCGTCAGGGCTAGCCAACCAATCACATCACCCGGTTCCCGAGATCAGTACTGACATAGCAGAATTCTGCCGTATCACCAGATATTAATGTCCATAGAGCTTTAATTAAGCAGACAGGAATGATCCATGTGTACATAAATTGACTCGTGGATTGACCCCTGCCAGGTGCCATAAGTCCTGCTACATAAATTGGGTACAGTAGGTCGCAGCTCTGGTGTCATTGAGGGGGGGGGGTAACATCAGTAAATCACCTGTTCTGGTTTCATTGAGGGGAGGGGCATCAGTAAATCACCTGCTCTGGTGTCATTGAGGGGGGAGGTAACATCAGTAAATCACCTGCTATGGTGTCATTGACCTGCTCTGGGGGGGGGTAACATCAGTAAATCACCTGCTCTGGTGTCATTGAGGGGGGGGTGACATCAGTAAATCACCTGCTCTGGTGTCATTGAGGGGGGGGTAACATCAGTAAATCACCTGCTCTGGTGTCATTGAGGGGGGGGTAACATCAGTAAATCACCTGCTCTGGTGTCATTGAGGGGGGTAACATCAGTAAATCACCTGCTCTGGTGTCATTGAGGGGGAGGTAACATCAGGAAATCACCTGCTCTGGTGTCATTGAGGGGGGAGGTAACATCAGTAAATCACCTGCTCTGCTGTCATTGAGGGGGGGAGGTAACATCAGTAAATCACCTGCTCTGGTGTCATTGAGGGGGGGTAACATCAGTAAATCACCTGCTCTGGTGTCATTGAGGCGGGGGGATAACATCACTTTGCTGACATAAATCAAGTGTAATCCAGCCATAGACACACAAGGTATGAATGTTATGTTTCCTGTTCGTACTTTCTCTCTCTGCTTGTGCACTAGCGGTCAACAGCTTTAGAACACCTCATTATAGGGTTTTTCTTTATTTTGACTCTTTCCTGTATTGTAGAATAATATATGCCATTTAGCAGACACTTTTATCCAAAGCGACTTAAGTCATGTGTGCATAGATTCTACGTATGGGTGGTCCCGGGAATCGAACCCACTACCCTGGCGTTACAAGCGCCATGCTCTACCAACTGAGCTAAGCTAGAATAATAGTGACGACATCAAAACTATGAAATAACGCATATGGAATCATGTAGTAACCAAAAGTGTTAAACAAATCGAAATATACTTTAGATTCTTCAAAGTAGCCACCCTTTGCCCTGATGACAACTTTGCATATACTTGGCATTCTCTCAACCAGCTTCACCTGAACCAATCTGAGCCCAGCTGAGCCCAGCTGAACCCAGCTGAACCCAGCTGAACCAAACTGAACCAAGCTGAACCCAGGTGAACCCAGGTGAACCAAGCTGAACCAAGCTGAACCCAGCTGAACCAAACTGAACCCAGCTGAACCCAGGTGAACCCAGCTGAACCAAACTGAACCAAGCTGAACCCAGCTGAACCCAGGTGAACCCAGCTGAACCCAGCTGAACCCAGGTGAACCCAGCTGAACCAAACTGAACCAAGCTGAACCCAGCTGAACCCGGGTGAACCCAGCTGAACCCAGCTGAACCCAGGTGAACCCAGCTGAACCAAGCTGAACCAAACTGAACCAAACTGAACCCAGCTGAACCCAGCTGAACCCAGCTGAACCCTACTGAACCATGCTGAACCTAGCTGAACCAAGCTGAACCCAGCTGAACCCAGCTGAACCAAGCTGAAACCAGTTGAAACAAGCTGACCCATACAGTAGTTGCTGGAAATGTGCCAAAAATAACTTTGAGAAGAGAAAGTACTTGAGCCAGTACAGTAGACTGTGATTAGGTTTTTGCACGATAGTGTGACAATGGTTTTGTGGGCCATGGTATAACCACTCTTCTAATTAATACTGTGACTGTGAGGCAGAGTGCACGCTGATGTTGGTGAGGGAGAGCGCATGGTGAACCCGGTATGAAGGCCTGACTCACCCAGACGACGGCTGACAGAAACATGGCACCCTGGAGGGTTACACAGCCGGTCGTCTCCACAACCCCCTGACGTAACACACACTCTCTATCTGGCTGTCTGAGTGTATGCCTGTCTGGCTGTACGCCTGCCAACCATCCCTCATCACTCTTAGAAACAAAGGTTAAATCTAGAACCTTAAAGATTTTTTGGGGACTATCCCCATAGGATAACCGTTTTAAGTAGAACCCTTTTGGTGGTTCCAGGTGGAACCTTTTTGGTTTCTATGTCGGACCCTTTTTACAGAGGGTTCTACAAGGAACCCAACATAGTTCTACCTGCAATCAAAACGGGTTCTACCTGGACGCAAAAGTGTTCTACAGTGGGGACAGCCGAAGAACCCTTTTGGAACCCTTATTTCTAAAAGTGTTCACCACAGCAGCCTGCCTGCCTTGCTGTCTGCTTGACTGCCTGTCTGTCTACCTTGCTTTCAAGCTATCCCCACACTACAGCTACCTGCATGACTGACTGACTGACTGCCTGTCTGTCTACCTTGCTTTCAAGCTATCCCCACACTACAGCTACCTGCATGACTGACTGACTGCATGACTGTCTGACTGACTGACTGACTGACTGACTGACTGACTGACTGACTGACTGTCTGACTGCCTGTCTGTCTGTCTGTCTGTCTGTCTGTCTGTCTATCAGAGCAGGGAACATTTACATTTATGCTGATCAGACCTGAGCTAAAACACCATTTCCAAATATCTCAATTTCTTCCCTATACATTCAAACGAACTATTCAAATATATTTTATATATACTGTATATATTTTTGCATGGGCTGCATGTTAGTCCACAGCATCTGCCGATGTCGGCC
Organism: Oncorhynchus gorbuscha; assembly: GCF_021184085.1. Taxonomy (NCBI): domain Eukaryota; kingdom Metazoa; phylum Chordata; class Actinopteri; order Salmoniformes; family Salmonidae; genus Oncorhynchus; species Oncorhynchus gorbuscha. Next base: position 6,434,687 of record NC_060179.1, on the reverse strand, counting down.
TTACCCATCTGGAAGATGGCAGAGCAACAGCTATGTTTGTCAGACCAGGAGACATCCTAAAAATCTCTCTTGTCACAAAAATATCTGCAGAGTTCACAAGCTTCACAGGACTGGTCTGAAGTCGGTGCCGACGATGTGACAACTTCTGTCTGTAGTGTCCAAACGGTTTGGGCAACAAACTAATTCGATCCCAACACCGAAAGCTGAGACTCTCATGAACACGTACATATTGGCTGTGAGACAGCCACAAGCCTCACAAGACTAGTCAAAAGGTAACTCGGTACAGGGCCAAAAAATGAATGGAAGTGATTTGGACGTTTCGGAGATTTATTTTATCTCTAAGATATAAGATCACACACTTCGAAGCAAACTTCCTTTTGATGTATATCACATACAATGTTCAGTGTTTGAATCCAATTCTGAGGCAGATCAAATCTAAATCAAATCAAATCGAAATCAAATCAAATAAAAATCAAATCAAATAAAAATCAAATCAAATCAAATGTTATTCATGGGCTTGTTAATCCACATGGGTTTGTTAATCCACATGGGCTTGTTAATCCACATGGGTTTGTTAATCCACATGGGTTTGTTAATCCACATGGGTTTGTTAATCCACATGGGTTTGTTAATCCACATGGGTTTGTTAATCCACATGGGCTTGTTAATCCACATGGGCTTGTTAATCCACATGGGTTTGTTAATCCACATGGGCTTGTTAATCCACATGGGTTTGTTAATCCACATGGGTTTGTTAATCCACATGGGCTTGTTAATCCACATGGGCTGATCATTTGGAGTCTGGTCTGCTTGCGTATGCAGCTCCCTTTATTACTGGCTCAGTAAAACACATGTTTTATTTAACATTGTTATCAGGAGGTTTTCCAAAAGGGTAGAAATCCGCATACAGAAACACTCCATAAGGGTGTCGATGATCTTGACAACTATCGCCCCATTTCAATACTACCTTATTTAGCTAAGATTCTTAAATCCCTGGTTAATGTACAACTTTGTTCCTTTATATCTGATAATTGTATATATTTTTTTATATGAACCATTCACGGTTCAGGCCTGGGCATAGTACTACCACAGCAACCACGCTAGTTGTTAATGATCTTTTCAAGGCCTTGGATGCTAAAAAGAGCAGTGCTGTGTAATGATTCTCGTTGGTGGAAGGAGAGGAGGACCAAAACGCAGCGTGGTTAGTGTTCGTCATGTTTTAATTGAAAAAAACTGAACACTACACAAAATAACAACAAAGAGAAAATTAACCAGTTCTGCCAGGTGAACAGACACTAAACAGAAATTAAACACCCACAACCAAGATGAGGAAAACAGGCTACCTAAGTATGATTCTCAAACGACACCTGCCTCTGATTGAGAACCACACTAGGCCAAACACATAGAAATATAACAACATAGAAAAAATAACATAGACTACCCACCCCAACTCACGCCCTGACCAACCTAACACAAAGACATAAAAAAGGAACTAAGGTCAGAACGTGACATGCTGCCTAGTTTATTAACCTGTCACCGGCGTTCACACTGTTGACCATTCTCAAATCAAATCAAATCAAATGGTATTTGTCACATACACATGGTTAGCAGATGTTAATGCGAGTGTAGCGAAATGCTTGTGCTTCTAGTTCCGACAATGCAGTAATAACCAACAAGTAATCTAACTAACAATTCCAAAACTACTGTCTTATACACAGTGTAAGGGGATAAAGAATATGTACATAAGGATATATGAATGAGTGATGGTACAGAACGGCATAGGCAAGATACAGTAGATGGTATTGAGTGCAGTATGTACATATGAGATGAGTATGTAAACAATGTGGCATAGTTAAAGTGGCTAGTGATACATGTATTACATAAGGATGCAGTCGATGATATAGAGTACAGTATATACGTATGCATATGAGATGAATAATGTAGGGTATGTAACATTATATAAGGTAGCATTGTTTAAAGTTCAGTTTTTGAATCGAAATCTGAGGCAGATATCATGTTACTCTACATACCTCATATCATACCTCATATCATACCTCATATCATACCTCATATCATACCTCATATCATCCCTCATATCATACCTCATATCATCCCTCATATCATACCTCATATCATCCCTCATATCATC